>NW_027189155.1:1592140-1677832 GCF_040958095.1 Procambarus clarkii | reverse complement strand
GGCTTGGTGTGTCACAGTGGGCGCCGGGCTGGGAGTGTCACAGTGGGCGCCGGGCAGGAAGTGTCACAGTGGGCGCCGGGCTGGGAGTGTCACAGTGGGCGCCGGGCTGGGAGTGTCACAGTGGGCGCCGGGCTGGGAGTGTCACAGTGGGCGCCGGGCTGGGTGTGTCACAGTGGGCGCCGGGCTGAGTGTGTCACAGTGGGCGCCGGGCTGGGAGTGTCACAGTGGGCGCCAGGGTGGGAGTGTCACATTGGGCGCCGGGCTGGGTGTGTCACAGTGGGCGCCGGGCTGGGAGTGTCACCGTGGGCGCCGGACTGGGAGTGTCACCGTGGGCGCCGGGCTGGGAGTGTCACAGTGGGCGCCGGGCTGGGTGTGTCACAGTGGGCGCCTGGCAGGGTGTATCACAGTGGGCGCCGGGCTGGGAGTGTCACAGTGGGCGCCGGGCAGGGAGTGTCACAGTGGGCGCCGGGCAGGGAGTGTCACAGTGGGCGCCAGGCAGGGAGTGTCACAGTGGACGCCGGGCTGGGAGTGTCACAGTGGGCGCCGGGCTGGGAGTGTCACAGTGGGCGCCAGGCAGGGAGTGTCACAGTGGGCGCCGGGCTGGGAGTGTCACAGTGGGCGCCGGGCTGGGAGTGTCACAGTGGGCGCCAGGCAGGGAGTGTCACAGTGGGCGCCGGGCTGGGAGTGTCACAGTGGGCGCCGGGCTGGGTGTGTCACAGTGGGCGCCAGGCAGGGAGTGTCACAGTGGGCGCCGGGCTGGGAGTGTCACAGTGGGCGCCGGGCTGGGTGTCACAGTGGGCGCCAGGCTGGGAGTGTCACAGTGGGCGCCGGGCTGGGTGTGTCACAGTGGGCGCCGGGCTGGGAGTGTCACAGTGGGCGCCGGGCTGGGAGTGTCACAGTGGGCGCCGGGCTGGGTGTGTCACAGTGGGCGCCGGGCTGGGTGTGTCACAGTGGGCGCCGGGCTGGGAGTGTCACCGTGGGCGCCGGGCTGGGAGTGTCACCGTGGGCGCCGGGCTGGGAGTGTCACAGTGGGCGCCGGGCTGGGAGTGTCACAGTGGGCGCCAGGCAGGGAGTGTCACAGTGGGCGCCAGGCAGGGAGTGTCACAGTGGGCGCCGGGCTGGGTGTGTCACAGTGGGCGCCGGGCTGGGTGTGTCACAGTGGGCGCCGGGCTGGGTGTGTCACAGTGGGCGCCGGGCAGGGTGTGTCACAGTGGGCGCCGGGCTGGGTGTGTCACAGTGGGCGCCGGGCTGGGTGTGTCACAGTGGGCGCCAGGCAGGGAGTGTCACGAGTGTGCACAGCGGGCGCCAGGCAGGGAGTGTCACAGTGGGCGCCGGGCTGGGAGTGTCACAGTGGGCGCCGGGCTGGGTGTGTCACAGTGGGCGCCGGGCTTGGTGTGTCACAGTGGGCGCCGGGCTGGGAGTGTCACAGTGGGCGCCGGGCAGGAAGTGTCACAGTGGGCGCCGGGCTGGGAGTGTCACAGTGGGCGCCGGGCTGGGAGTGTCACAGTGGGCGCCGGGCTGGGAGTGTCACAGTGGGCGCCGGGCTGGGAGTGTCACAGTGGGCGCCGGGCTGAGTGTGTCACAGTGGGCGCCGGGCTGGGAGTGTCACAGTGGGCGCCAGGGTGGGAGTGTCACATTGGGCGCCGGGCTGGGTGTGTCACAGTGGGCGCCGGGCTGGGAGTGTCACCGTGGGCGCCGGGCTGGGAGTGTCACCGTGGGCGCCGGGCTGGGAGTGTCACAGTGGGCGCCGGGCTGGGTGTGTCACAGTGGGCGCCTGGCAGGGTGTATCACAGTGGGCGCCGGGCTGGGAGTGTCACAGTGGGCGCCGGGCAGGGAGTGTCACAGTGGGCGCCGGGCAGGGAGTGTCACAGTGGGCGCCAGGCAGGGAGTGTCACAGTGGACGCCGGGCTGGGAGTGTCACAGTGGGCGCCGGGCTGGGAGTGTCACAGTGGGCGCCAGGCAGGGAGTGTCACAGTGGGCGCCGGGCTGGGAGTGTCACAGTGGGCGCCGGGCTGGGAGTGTCACAGTGGGCGCCAGGCAGGGAGTGTCACAGTGGGCGCCGGGCTGGGAGTGTCACAGTGGGCGCCGGGCTGGGTGTGTCACAGTGGGCGCCAGGCATGGGAGTGTCACAGTGGGCGCCGGGCTGGGAGTGTCACAGTGGGCGCCGGGCTGGGAGTGTCACAGTGGGCGCCAGGGCAGGGAGTGTCACAGTGGGCGCCGGGCTGGGAGTGTCACAGTGGGCGCCAGGGCAGGGAGTGTCACAGTGGGCGCCGGGCTGGGAGTGTCACAGTGGGCGCCGGGCTGGGAGTGTCACAGTGGGCGCCAGGCAGGGAGTGTCACAGTGGGCGCCGGGCTGGGAGTGTCACAGTGGGCGCCGGGCTGGGTGTGTCACAGTGGGCGCCGGGCTGGGAGTGTCACAGTGGGCGCCGGGCAGGGTGTGTCACAGTGGGCGCCGGGCTGGGTGTGTCACAGTGGGCGCCGGGCTGGGTGTGTCACAGTGGGCGCCAGGCAGGGAGTGTCACGAGTGTGCACAGTGGGCGCCAGGCAGGGAGTGTCACAGTGGGCGCCGGGCTGGGAGTGTCACAGTGGGCGCCGGGCTGGGTGTGTCACAGTGGGCGCCGGGCTTGGTGTGTCACAGTGGGCGCCGGGCTGGGAGTGTCACAGTGGGCGCCGGGCAGGAAGTGTCACAGTGGGCGCCGGGCTGGGAGTGTCACAGTGGGCGCCGGGCTGGGAGTGTCACAGTGGGCGCCGGGCTGGGAGTGTCACAGTGGGCGCCGGGCTGGGTGTGTCACAGTGGGCGCCGGGCTGAGTGTGTCACAGTGGGCGCCGGGCTGGGAGTGTCACAGTGGGCGCCAGGGTGGGAGTGTCACATTGGGCGCCGGGCTGGGTGTGTCACAGTGGGCGCCGGGCTGGGAGTGTCACCGTGGGCGCCGGGCTGGGAGTGTCACCGTGGGCGCCGGGCTGGGAGTGTCACAGTGGGCGCCGGGCTGGGTGTGTCACAGTGGGCGCCTGGCAGGGTGTATCACAGTGGGCGCCGGGCTGGGAGTGTCACAGTGGGCGCCGGGCAGGGAGTGTCACAGTGGGCGCCGGGCAGGGAGTGTCACAGTGGGCGCCAGGCAGGGAGTGTCACAGTGGGACGCCGGGCTGGGAGTGTCACAGTGGGCGCCGGGCTGGGAGTGTCACAGTGGGCGCCAGGCAGGGAGTGTCACAGTGGGCGCCGGGCTGGGAGTGTCACAGTGGGCGCCGGGCTGGGAGTGTCACAGTGGGCGCCAGGCAGGGAGTGTCACAGTGGGCGCCGGGCTGGGAGTGT
This sequence comes from Procambarus clarkii, assembly GCF_040958095.1. Classification (NCBI taxonomy): domain Eukaryota; kingdom Metazoa; phylum Arthropoda; class Malacostraca; order Decapoda; family Cambaridae; genus Procambarus; species Procambarus clarkii. The sequence continues at coordinate 1,674,522 of NW_027189155.1, read as the reverse complement.
CACAGTGGGCGCCGGGCTGGGTGTGTCACAGTGGGCGCCAGGCAGGGAGTGTCACAGTGGGCGCCGGGCTGGGAGTGTCACAGTGGGCGCCGGGCTGGTGTGTCACAGTGGGCGCCAGGCTGGGAGTGTCACAGTGGGCGCCGGGCTGGGTGTGTCACAGTGGGCGCCGGGCTGGGAGTGTCACAGTGGGCGCCGGGCTGGGAGTGTCACAGTGGGCGCCGGGCTGGGTGTGTCACAGTGGGCGCCGGGCTGGGTGTGTCACAGTGGGCGCCGGGCTGGGAGTGTCACAGTGGGCGCCGGGCTGGGAGTGTCACAGTGGGCGCCGGGCTGGGAGTGTCACAGTGGGCGCCGGGCTGGGAGTGTCACAGTGGGCGCCAGGCAGGGAGTGTCACAGTGGGCGCCAGGCAGGGAGTGTCACAGTGGGCGCCGGGCTGGGTGTGTCACAGTGGGCGCCGGGCTGGGTGTGTCACAGTGGGCGCCGGGCTGGGTGTGTCACAGTGGGCGCCGGGCAGGGTGTGTCACAGTGGGCGCCGGGCTGGGTGTGTCACAGTGGGCGCCGGGCTGGGTGTGTCACAGTGGGCGCCAGGCAGGGAGTGTCACGAGTGTGCACAGCGGGCGCCAGGCAGGGAGTGTCACAGTGGGCGCCGGGCTGGGAGTGTCACAGTGGGCGCCGGGCTGGGTGTGTCACAGTGGGCGCCGGGCTTGGTGTGTCACAGTGGGCGCCGGGCTGGGAGTGTCACAGTGGGCGCCGGGCAGGAAGTGTCACAGTGGGCGCCGGGCTGGGAGTGTCACAGTGGGCGCCGGGCTGGGAGTGTCACAGTGGGCGCCGGGCTGGGAGTGTCACAGTGGGCGCCGGGCTGGGAGTGTCACAGTGGGCGCCGGGCTGAGTGTGTCACAGTGGGCGCCGGGCTGGGAGTGTCACAGTGGGCGCCAGGGTGGGAGTGTCACATTGGGCGCCGGGCTGGGTGTGTCACAGTGGGCGCCGGGCTGGGAGTGTCACCGTGGGCGCCGGGCTGGGAGTGTCACCGTGGGCGCCGGGCTGGGAGTGTCACAGTGGGCGCCGGGCTGGGTGTGTCACAGTGGGCGCCTGGCAGGGTGTATCACAGTGGGCGCCGGGCTGGGAGTGTCACAGTGGGCGCCGGGCAGGGAGTGTCACAGTGGGCGCCGGGCAGGGAGTGTCACAGTGGGCGCCAGGCAGGGAGTGTCACAGTGGACGCCGGGCTGGGAGTGTCACAGTGGGCGCCGGGCTGGGAGTGTCACAGTGGGCGCCAGGCAGGGAGTGTCACAGTGGGCGCCGGGCTGGGAGTGTCACAGTGGGCGCCGGGCTGGGAGTGTCACAGTGGGCGCCAGGCAGGGAGTGTCACAGTGGGCGCCGGGCTGGGAGTGTCACAGTGGCGCCGGGCTGGGTGTGTCACAGTGGGCGCCAGGCAGGGAGTGTCACAGTGGGCGCCGGGCTGAGAGTGTCACAGTGGGCGCCGGGCTGGGTGTGTCACAGTGGGCGCCAGGCTGGGAGTGTCACAGTGGGCGCCGGGCAGGGTGTGTCACAGTGGGCGCCGGGCTGGGTGTGTCACAGTGGGCGCCGGGCTGGGTGTGTCACAGTGTGCGCCAGGCAGGGAGTGTCACGAGTGTGCACAGTGGGCGCCGGGCTGGGAGTGTCACAGTGGGCGCCGGGCTGGGAGTGTCACAGTGGGCGCCGGGCTGGGTGTGTCACAGTGGGCGCCGGGCTGGGAGTGTAACCGTGGGCGCCGGGCTGGGAGTGTCACAGTGGGCGCCGGGCTGGGTGTGTCACAGTGGGCGCCTGGCAGGGTGTGTCACAGTGGGCGCCGGGCTGGGAGTGTCACAGTGGGCGCCGGGCAGGGAGTGTCACAGTGGGCGCCGGGCTGGGAGTGTCACAGTGGGCGCCGGGCTGGGAGTGTCACAGTGGGCGCCGGGCTGGGAGTGTCACAGTGGGCGCCGGGCTGGGAGTGTCACAGTGGGCGCCGGGCTGGGAGTGTCACAGTGGGCGCCGGGCTGGGAGTGTCACAGTGGGCGCCGGGCTGGGAGTGTCACAGTGGGCGCCGGGCAGGGAGTGTCACAGTGGGCGCCGGGCTGGGAGTGTTACAGTGGGCGCCGGGCAGGGTGTGTCACAGTGGGCGCCGGGCTGGGAGTGTCACAGTGGGCGCCGGGCTGGGAGTGTCACAGTGGGCGCCGGGCTGGGAGTGTCACAGTGGGCGCCGGGCTGGGAGTGGCGCAGTGGGCTCCGGGCTGGGAGTGTCACAGTGGGCGCCGGGCTGGGTGTGTCACAGTGGGCGCCGGGCTGGGTGTGTCACAGTGGACGCCGGGCTGGGAGTGTCACAGTGGGCGCCGGGCTGGGAGTGTCACAGTGGGCGCCGGGCAGGGAGTGTCACAGTGGGCGCCGGGCTGGGAGTGTCACAGTGGGCGCCGGGCTGGGAGTGTCACAGTGGGCGCCGGGCTGGGAGTGTCACAGTGGGCGCCGGGCTGGGTGTGTCACAGTGGGCGCAGGGCTGGGAGTGTCACAGTGGGCGCCGGGCTGGGAGTGTCACAGTGGGCGCCGGGCTGGGAGTGTCACAGTGGGCGCCGGGCTGGGTGTGTCACAGTGGGCGCCGGGCTGGGTGTGTCACAGTGGGCGCCGGGCAGGGAGTGTCACAGTGGGCTCCGGACTGGGTGTGTCACAGTGGGCGCCGGGCTGGGTGTGTCACGGTGGGCGCCGGGCTGGGAGTGTCACAGTGGGCGCCGGGCTGGGTGTGTCACAGTGGGCGCCGGGCTGGGTGTGTCACGGTGGGCGCCGGGCTGGGAGTGTCACAGTGGGCGCCGGGCTGGGTGTGTCACAGTGGGCGCCGGGCTGGGTGTGTCACAGTGGGCGCCGGGCTGGGAGTGTCACAGTGGGCGCCGGGCTGGGAGTGTCACAGTGGGCGCCGGGCTGGGAGTGTCACAGTGGGCGCCGGGCTGGGTGTGTCACAGTGGGCGCCGGGCTGGGAGTGTCACAGTGGGCGCCGGGCTGGGAGTGTCACAGTGGGCGCCGGGCTGGGAGTGTCACAGAGGGCGCCACCTGGTGTAGGGAAGGCTCCTCTTCTGAGTCTTCATCGTGAATATCAATACTCTGGCTTGCTGAGGATGAGTGATCAGAAGGGCCAGGAGAGGCAGGAATGATTCGTCAAGTGACTGGGTGTTGGGGTTTACCATGATGGTGACACCTTCCACATGAGGGGTAGAAGGGTTACCTCTCTCTGCTGCGTTGAGCTGGGGAGTCTGAGAGAGGTGTTTGGTCTTGGGACTTGTGAGGTGGGTGGGACAGGGAGTTTGTCATATCTTGCATGGCGGTGGTTGTTTCATTTATTGTGGGTGTGAGAGTTTTTGAGAGAAGTTTTGGAATAAATTAAAATTGGTATAAGGAATTTTAGCTCGGAAAATTTCTAAGAACTTTCTTTATTCTTTAACCTTTATTCCTGTCGTGATATTCAACTAGGTCGCCTGAGGAAGGACTTGCTTAGCTAACACACCAGTGTAGTAAGCAGCTCATTCCTCACTTTGGGACCATGTATGAACAATTGACTAGGCGCGAGCAAACGCCGAGACCCCAATGAAAATTGAAATCCCCCCCACTTAGGCCGCCGACCTTCGCCAATCGCCGAAGCGAATCTAACGAGTAGGTCACGGGCTCTCACAACAATAATTTATTGTTGTGTGGTGCCGTATATTTGATCCAAAGCTCAGAAAATTAGTCTCAATGTTAGTCGAGTGTGAAGAACATTTGCATAACAATAATAATGTGTGGGGGTGTAACGAAAAGACAGTGTTAACCATAACAACTTAGTTTATTCAATAAAGTACTAACTACTACAACAAAACAAAAGAAATGTCAATGACGTTACTCGAAATCCTTCCTGTGACACTATCAATGACAGCTAGACACCAGCCCCTCGGACTGCATAATGAACTAACTCGAACATAAGCGTGACCACAGAGGAATCAACAAGCAAGCAAGAACTAACAGATCTATAATTGTCGGGAAACCGACACACACACACAACCACACACACAAATAACACAGTCTCCCCTAGTCTATACTCCCTTCAGGATGGAAAATGGGAGACTCCGTGACGTCATCGACTCCGTGACGTCATCAAAGTCATCGTATATTTACATTATGAAACATTGTTAATAGATTAGTTTAGTATCTAAAGTTAACAAAAAAGTAATCACTAAGAATGAATATAATTATTTACATCAAATAGTAGCTAGGTTCCCTTGTTAATGTAAAATTACTTTGAGTGAAGAACCAGAGCATAAGAGCGTCACCCGGTGAGGAAGGCGTCCATACATAACAACAAAACATGGGATGAGCATACCACGCTGTCTTAACTGGTGTAAACAGCTAGACACCCCATTTACGTGTCAACACCAGCCACACAGCCTAACAACATCACAACATCAACTGTATCCGTCTACCAAGTATTGTTTATTATTCAAGTGCACTGATTAATATAAATATGTAGATGGTTATATCGTAGGACATCCCCAAAAACACCGTACGTGTACCCCATTACCACCCTCACAGTTCATGTCATACCTGTAATTGATATGTTTAGGGAACTTTGATTAATTCCTTGCATCCCATACAGGTAAATTGTGAGAGGAGCATCAAGAATCTGGGCAGACAGTTGGTTCATACACATAATTAACTACTTGTTTGCCAAGCCTTGTCCTTCCCACCAGCCGCCATTACGTGGCACAAAGAGGCAGGGCCACACCCATCTTGAGGCTACACCTACACGCCTTACTAGGCCCATTCTACTGGCACAGCTAAGACATTATAGCAGTAGCAGTAGTTATAATTAATTACTTATAATGAAATAACTGAAATAATAGTTTTAAAGGTAAACAATTGGTAGTTTAAGAAGGAACCATAACAAAGTGGTTTAGGCTACCAATTGTCCCTCCCAATGGTGTGTAAGAAGATTTCAGGCAGTTTACCAGTACATACAGTCCACTTAATTAATACTTACTTACTAAGAAAATAAATAAGACATAACTTTATTTTATTAAATCAATTTGAAAAAGAGAGATTAGCTGCCTGGAATTTTCCCCACATAGTTTGGTCCTACGGAACCGGATTATATTTAGTTCTTTGAACTAGATATTATACATACATATAGTGATAGTGCAATATTACCTACACACATTATAGCAGGAAGACACTGCTATATTTTTTGCATATTTTCTAGCCTAACTTTTCAATCTCATAGCAAACAGAACTTACAACAAGCACTATTATTGTTCTGACAGTATCAAAGGAACAATTGTGTTTTTTCATTTCATTACAAGAGGTTGATAAGAGGCTACTTTACTTATAAGTTACTTATATATGTTTTTTTGTAATTATTGCATTATTATTGCCATTACTGTAACATTTACTGCATGCCACATCATTTACTACTAATTCTTGCACAAGGGTAGAACATTTTAGGCTGGTGTTGTACAGCAACCTAGTCTAATTTATTGTGCTAACCTGGTGTAAGGGTAAGAATTTTACACTTGTCTAGAGTTGAACACATATTACAACCTAACAAGTACATATTTTTATGCAGTATTTAAGACAACCCGAGTTGTGTTGTCAATATGATATCAATATAACATTATTACGATTTAACTATAATCATTTCACCTTTGAGTGTTAACCTGTGTCTCTGTACCAACCAAGAGTGATAATGATGGGCTAACTTGCGGATACCAGCATTGATACAGGTCTACCACTCAAATTATAGTGTGTATGATTTTACAGTGTATATTTAAATATAGTCTATACGACTAACAAGTACTTCCAAAATGTCTACTGTCAAAAATGTCCAAATAACCCTCACAGGATTGAGGGATCATTTATCACGGCAGATTAGCACATGTGATGACATAAGTAAACAAACTCCAGTTAACTATGTAGCATTGGAAAATTATCTTAGGCTTGCACGGAACAAATATGACCGTGTGTTGCAACAAATGAAAGAATATCAAGTTTTACTTCAGAATACCAGTGTTGGTGGAGAAACATTACAAGATGTTATACAAGAACATTCCGATTATGAAGATACAATGTTTACACAGTTGCAATACTTTGATGATATCATACATGCCCATAAAGCTAATATAAATATTGTAACCACAACTTCCCAGAAACAGACAGCACCAGAAGTCAAATTGCCATCACTTAGTTTACCAACTTTTTCTGGAAGAGAAGACGAGAGTTGGGACGGTTTCTGGAGCAAATTTGTCGATTCTGTGGATTCTAATGCTAATGTGCCAAAAACAACAAAGTTTACATACTTACAGAGTGTCTTGAAGGATGAAGCGTATCAGGTAGTCTGTAATCTAAATCACACAGATGATGATTATGACAATGCAGTGCAACTCCTGAAAGATAATTACGCTAAACCTGAAAGGACTATCAGAATTCTAACACAGAGACTGTTAGACATTAAACCTCCAAATAATACTGCAGTCTCACTCCAAACCTTCAGATTGGAGCTTGAGTCCATACTCAAGGCACTTAAAAATAAAGTGAACCTGGATGAGTCAGACTGGATAATACAAGTCCACATGACACGGAAATTGCCCAGGGACATACTGGATAAGTTGTTTGTATTAGTAGGTAAGTCATCCTTGACTGTAAATGAGATTACAAAGGGTTTACAAACCATCATAGAACGAGAAAGAGTTAATCCAGAAGAAAAAACATCTAAACCCACATCTGCTACTAATAGTAAATAACAGAGTACAAACAGTGCTCCAAACAAAGCTAAAACATCTTCCCCCTCCACAAAGTGGAATCAGGGCAGTGTAGGAACATATGCAGTTGGTCCTTCCAAACCTACAGTCAACGCATCACCCAAGACGGTGACTCCTCAAGATACTGTTAATGTCTGGAAACCATGTGTGTTTTGTGAGCAGTCACATTCCATGTACAATTGCAGACGCTACCCTGATCGTGCAACACGCATAAAACGACTCAAGGAGTTATATAGATGTAGCAAGTGTATAAGGGAACATCATCCCGACAATTGCACAACAGTAATGCGCATCTGCACTAAGTGCCATAAGGGTCAACACCATACTGCACTTTGTGGGGACACAAGTATAAAGTCTCCCAAACCACAGGAGGAGGAAGGAGCTACAGCATCAGTAAAACTTTGTACTGTGTTACCTGACATAAGTGTCTTCACAACCAGGTCTAACCATAAATCAGCTCTACCTACTGCACGATTGATCATTAGAAATGGAAAGAATAAAGCCACCGTACGTGGATTATTTGATCAGGGGTCCCAACTGACCTTTATATCCAAGGAGTTGGTAGATAAACTGAAACTTACACCTGTAGAGGAGACACGGATAAACATAGCAGGATTCCTGACTAACTCAGGAGCCCGTACTTACGGGGTAGTACGACCCACAGTACGACTAGGAGGTTATGTACGAAAGGTACCAGCACTGGTAGTAGATAGATTTCCAACAGACCTGTATATAGAAGGTCTAGGAACAACAGCCAAATTCCTAGAAGAAAAGGGAATTCCTTTGGCTGATAACATTACATCGGACAACCTTTCCGATATTGGAATCCTTATGGGATCAGATGTCTACCATAAGTTTATCATAGGAAAGGAAGATTACCACGGTATGAACGTGTTACCATCTGCAGGTGGCTATTTACTAACAGGCCCAGTATTACGGCTAAAACAACCCGCACCTGTGGATCACCAACATGCCAACACAGTAATGGTTGCATGACTAGGAGAACAGTCTCCACTGCAACTCAGAGACATTTCCGAGGATGAGCTTGATCCCCCAGTATATAAGTTATGGGACCTGGCAACTCTCGGCATTGTCCCTGAACAACCTAGTCCAGATGATGACTGGACTTATAAACAATACCTAGTCTCAGTTATCTACAGAGATAATCAGTACTGGGTCAGGTTACCATGGAAGCTGAATCACCCTCAGCTACCCATCAATTACTTCATGGCACAAAATCAATTAGGATCACAGGTGTTACGTTTACAAAGACAACCTGAGAACTTGAAGTTGTACCATGAAATAATACAGAAGCAGCTCGATGACAAATTTATCGAAGTTGTAACAAATGATAACCCAAAGGAAGGACATTATCTGCCACACCACCATGTTCAGAAGGATTCTGCGACTACCCCACTACGGATAGTATTTAATTGCAGTGCTAAGATGGGGCAGAATAGTGTTTCGTTAAATGATTGCCTTCAAACAGGCCCAAGCCTAACACAAAGGCTTTATGACGTGCTGTTAAAGTTTCGTATAGGGACTTATGCATATACGGCCGACATTAGCAAGGCATTCCTTAGGGTAGGTCTTCAAGAAGAAGACCGGAACTACACAAAGTTCCTATGGATTAAGGATCCTAATGATCCAAACAGTGAAATAATCACTTATAGGTTTGCGTCTGTTTTGTTCAGAGCCACGAGCTCACCATTTCTGCTTCAAGCTACCTTGGATACGCACTTGAAGAAGTCCAATAGCCCGAACAAGACAGAAATTAGCGAAAACCTGTATGTGGATAACTTTCAAGGAACAGCCAACAGTGAAAGTAAGCTGTTGGACATATACCATGAGGCCAATCGAGAATTAATGGGAGCCAATATGCCTCTCCAGTCTTGGGTCTCTAACAATGACAAATTAAAACAACTGATCACAACTGAATTTCCCGACTACCAAGTACCCGAGATGACAAAGGTACTAGGTGTCCAATGGAACACGACAACCGATCAGTTGACAATCAAGTCAGTGGAAACAGATACCACTAACTTAACAATGAGAAAATTGCTATCACAAGTCAGCAAACCCTTCGACCCATTAGGCTTATTAAGTCCAATACTAATTAATGGGAAGATGATAATACAGGAATGTTGGCAACAAAAGATAGGCTGGGATGATCTACTAACACCTGCCCTACAAGAAAAATGGCAAGGGTTAGTGAAAGATTTAAGCATCCTAGAGTCTGTCAAGTTCCCTAGGAACACAACAGTAAATGAAAAGGAACCAATTAAGTTGCATGTATTTTGTGATGCCTCAGGAAAGGCTTATGGTACAGTAGCTTACCTGGTCTCAAATGGGCAAGCCAATTTGCTCACATCAAAGGCCAGAGTGGCACCTTTAAAGAAAAGATCACTGCCACAACTGGAATTAACAGCCTTACTGCTAGGTGTAAGATTGGCTCATTATCTGATCAAGGCCTTAAGCCACATCCACTTTACAGAAACAGTAGTATGGTCAGATAATGAGGCAGTGCTACAGTGGGTTAAAAACAATAACAGTAAGAATCCTTACGTGAGTAACCGCGTTAAGGAAATACGAGAGTTGTCAGCAGGGTATAAACTAAGATATGTACCTACTAAAGAGAATCCAGCTGACTATCTCTCCCGAGGCCTGACTTTACGGCAATTAACAAAGGCAGAGATGTGGTTCAACGGACCTCAGTGGCTAATCAGCGACCAGTGGCCTGAACAAAAGCCACAAGTCATTGTGACCAATGTCACTGTTCCCACTGAGAACCCGGAACTACCTCAAACTTTGGTAATTGATCCTGCTCGGTACTCTGAACTGAACAAACTTGTAGGTGTCACCAAAGTAGTGTTTGATTTTCTAAAGAAAATAGGAATCAAGCATAATTTCCCTAGTGCCTTAAGGTACTGGGTTAAAAGAGCTCAGACCGACACATTCGGGACAGAAATTGACAATGTTCCTAAGAAGCTACAACATGATCTGGGTCTCTGGTTAGACACTGACAATTATAACTTGATAAGATGCGGAGGACGCTTACAACATGCTGACATAGATCTGGAGGCAAAAAATCCAATATTGCTCCCTCGTCACCACATAGTAAGCAAACTAATTGTGTTACATATACACAAATACTGCACTCTGCATGGTGGGGTATTAGATACTCTCACAGAATTAAGACAACAGTACTGGCTACCCCAAGGTAGACAGACAGTAAAATCCATAATCAAATCCTGTGTTGTATGCCGGAGATACGATGCCAGAGTGTGTCCATTTCCTGGCCCTCCTCCACTTCCGAAGGAACGAGTCGTACATATTCATCCTTTTGAGACAACAGGAGTAGATTTCACAGGAGCACTAACACTGACAGGCACTAAAGACAAGAAACCAGTAAAGGCCTATATCTGTCTTTTTACTTGTGCCACAACAAGGGCAGTCCATCTAGAAGTGACTCCCGATATGAGTGCCGAAGCATTCTTACAGGCTTTCCGCAGGTTTGCTTCACGTAGATCTTGTCCCAAGTTAATGATTTCAGACAATGGGTCCAACTTGGTGGCAGGAGAAGCATGCCTGAGGAAAATCTGGACACACCCCAAGGTACGCACAGCCCTAACTCAACGGCAGTGCTATTGGAAATTCATACCTCCCAGAGCACCATGGCATGGAGGCTTCTATGAACGGATGGTTGGTACGGTGAAACGGTCTTTACGGAAAACCCTACACGCCAAAAGATTGACCTTCAGGAGCTTCAAACAGTAATCATAGAAATAGAAGCACGAGTTAACAACCGACCACTTACCTACCTCTCTGATGATGCTTTGCAGCGTGAACCATTAAGTCCAGCTCATTTGATGTATGGGAGACCTCTCAAAACACTTGTGTCCCTTACGGATGAGGAACCAGAGGATCCTTCATATGTCAAAGAGAGTGATTTGGTTCAACGTTTCAAACATCTTTCAGGGGTGATAAGTCGGTGGAATGACGTATGGACTCGTGAATACCTAACAGCTCTGAGGGAGTATCATTACGGGGCAAACAATCCCTATAACAGAATTAACTTGAACCCTGGTGACATAGTTCTGGTGGATAGTGACGGACCACGCTCGGAGTGGCCTATAGGAGAAATAGTCTCTGTTCATCCAGACAGCCAGGGCATCTTGAGAATAGTGAAAGTAAAATGCAAAGGCAACACTACTCTCAAAACTTTAGAGAAATTAGTACCTTTAGAACTGGCCAGGAAAGAAGACGTACAACGACTTCCAGCACCCGATACGCCAGTACGGGACATACGTCCCCAACGGACTGCTGCACAACAATGTAAACTCAAATTAAAGCAGCACTATAATTCTGAGGGAGAAGAATAAAGTGATCGCAGTCCTTACCGGGACTTCGACCCGTGTTCTGCCCCTGGGAATTATGTCGGGAAACCGACACACACACACAACCACACACACAAATAACACAGTCTCCCCTAGTCTATACTCCCTTCAGGATGGAAAATGGGAGACTCCGTGACGTCATCGACTCCGTGATGTCATCAAAGTCATCGTATATTTACATTATGAAACATTGTTAATAGATTAGTTTAGTATCTAAAGTTAACAAAAAAGTAATCACTAAGAATGAATATAATTATTTACATCAAATAGTAGCTAGGTTCCCTTGTTAATGTAAAATTACTTTGAGTGAAGAACCAGAGCATAAGAGCGTCACCCGGTGAGGAAGGCGTCCATACATAACAACAAAACATGGGATGAGCATACCACGCTGTCTTAACTGGTGTAAACAGCTAGACACCCCATTTACGTGTCAACACCAGCCACACAGCCTAACAACATCACAACATCAACTGTATCCGTCTACCAAGTATTGTTTATTATTCAAGTGCACTGATTAATATAAATATGTAGATGGTTATATCGTAGGACATCCCCAAAAACACCGTACGTGTACCCCATTACCACCCTCACAGTTCATGTCATACCTGTAATTGATATGTTTAGGGAACTTTGATTAATTCCTTGCATCCCATACAGGTAAATTGTGAGAGGAGCATCAAGAATCTGGGCAGACAGTTGGTTCATACACATAATTAACTACTTGTTTGCCAAGCCTTGTCCTTCCCACCAGCCGCCATTACGTGGCACAAAGAGGCAGGGCCACACCCATCTTGAGGCTACACCTACAAGCCTTACTAGGCCCATTCTACTGGCACAGCTAAGACATTATAGCAGTAGCAGTAGTTATAATTAATTACTTATAATGAAATAACTGAAATAATTGTTTTAAAGGTAAACAATTGGTAGTTTAAGAAGGAACCATAACAAAGTGGTTTAGGCTACCAATTGTCCCTCCCAATGGTGTGTAAGAAGATTTCAGGCAGTTTACCAGTACATACAGTCCACTTAATTAATACTTACTTACTAAGAAAATAAATAAGACATAACTTTATTTTATTAAATCAATTTGAAAAAGAGAGATTAGCTGCCTGGAATTTTCCCCACAATAATCACAATTACAACAAATGACACAGTAGGTTCTGAAATACGTCTCCAGTAACCTCCTAACTGTTCTATGCCTCAGTGCAGTCTACACCTGCAATGGCGGTTGCAATGCAATCAAATCAGTAGTCTTTCAATGACAACAATAACTAATGGGTTCACTGGCAACTCCAGCACCCTTCCTCAAATTAATCCTTACGTTAACACTAGGTCCCACGGACGATCAACAATCAATAACAATTGATTTACGTTAATAACACAATAACATTTACGTTAATTACAAGGTAACATTTACGTTAAATTAACAACTCTTACAACTGTCACTAGTAACGCGGAAATTACACAACACTCTACCCGTCGAGCATTCAGTGAGAAAATCCCATTAATCCCTGTACTTCCAGACAGCTGATTAATCTCTTTACTAGTTACGTTAATTTACGTTAATCGGTTACTAATCACTCATCGATGGTAAACTCTGATTTGCAATGTCCAAAGTGCTAAGAGAACGGTAATCACTCGTGATTACCTTTAGAGTAATTAATTACTATCCTCAAGATCAATAATTAAACAATTAAAATACGCAACCTTTCACACTGGCTCAGCAATTTACATTAAGGTACGAATTCCGTCTGAGCCTTCCATACTCAGACCAATTCAGGCGACTAATAACAGTAATTAGCCCCACGTTTACGTTATTCTAAAATTACGTTACTCCTCTCACGAGTCAATCAAATGCCGGTACTTCCGGGCAGATAACGACGTTACGTTAATGGAACAATGTAGCCTTCGTGTGAGTCGATCAAACAAGGATCGAGATTAATTACTTTGACTTCCTGAAACACGTCAATTACCCGGCCCACTGACCGTTAATTACGACAGACAATACTCTAATTCTTATCTGGCTGATGGCTAGGCTCCTCGAGACTACCGTAGCTGCTTACAGGAAAGTAAATTAACCCAAACGCATTCTACGTTACTCAAATTGTCAAAGAACAAATTCTCTTAAAGCAATGGGCGTTCCCTTGGTTACGTTATATTAATTGCCTCGCAATCACCTCACTGAATACTGGACTTCGATGTCCTACCAGATAACCAGGAGAATATATTTGTATCCAAGTACTCGTCTACAGCCGAGTTCACCCACGACAATGACAAATCACACTAACAAATCACAGTGATTTACGTTACAATCCGGTTGCTATGACAATACTGCAGAATCTAGCAAAATAACATACAGGACATGAACCCTCTAGAACCCTGCCCACAATGGTTTTACTGGACTGCAATCACATCCGGTGATTGCTCAACACTAGCAACAATCACCATCAAATAACAACCCCCTTTGCAATAACACACACGGCAAGTACTCCAATTTCCAAATATTAGGATACTGCACACACTTACTTACTTACTGCTGCAAATGACCCCTAGAACATAGGTCAATATATTGCAATCACCACACAGTAAATAACACATTAACACTGGGCACCGTGACACTACGATTATATATATATATATATATAATTACCGCTGACACATGTAGCCTACAGCTATCAAACGTTATTGGGAACACTAAGGAGAATCTCACACTCCTTAAATCACATGGGTGAGTGATTTATCGGTCACGCATGCCGATAAACACTCGAGAGTTACGTTACTCGACAGAGCGGGGGCGGTCTCTCTAGACGGCCTCGTCACTCACCAAACCTCACCAAAATTACGTTAATTAATACTGCAACCACAATATATATATTTATATAAATCACACTTGTCACGGCCCTGGGAACACTACAAGAAATTTATGCCACACTGTGGCACACTCCACAATCATCATTGCCAGGAATCACTGGCGTTACACATACCTGAGCGCTCAGTGTTGGAATTCCACACCTGCAAGACCACACATGGAAATGATATCACTCCGTCCCACGGACGATCAAAAATGATTACCACAATGAAATAAAAGAATTTATTACATGGACACCTCTCCGTCCTTGGCTAATCTATGTATCCTGTTCCCCGTGTGTACCCACACACACACACACACTGTACGTCTGTGTACACTTAAGTCCCTCTGGACTGACAAGATGACAACACAGGTGATTAATCTCCTCGCCCACAATTCACTCCACCTGAACAGGTGCTGCGTGACAATGTGACGGAACACTTGACCTCGAATTCAAGCTTTAGAGACTACTAATCACCGAAATACACACATAGGTACTTACTCATTCACACTGCCGGCTTTACACACCATTCCCATACATCAGGCACCCCGCTATAGGTGGCTGGCTCGCTCCGGGTGGCGTAGGCGGCGGTAGTTCCTGACCGTAGTACTTATACGGAAAATTGGCGCACACTCGAACCCCTCCCACTCAACACGGCCGAGTTCGCACCCTCGACTCCCCGGTGAAGTGAAGCGTTCATACCCAGGTGACGCGCACAACGATAGCGTCTCACACCAACATGGGAAATTGCCTTAACACTGACACGAATTTCCCCGTTCCCATCGACTGCTACAGAGCACTAGCAAGTTTAATCATCACTGGTATGGGATCTACGAGTCTGTTGCTGCTCGTATGCACATTCCCCCACGATCCCAGATCACTGTACCTCTACCCCCTGCATACAATAATGTCTTAAACCCCTCCAAGCGACGACTTCGGCCGGATTCTGTGACGACCGATGTCGTAGGTGAAGCAGGAAGCATCAGCAGTTGTAGTCCAGCCACCACGACGCCCTATACATCAATTTGGCCGAATTGAGTACAGGAACGTCTTGACAAGGTGGAGGCTGAGTTCAGAATGATGCTACACAACGGCTATTCCCGCGTCCTTCTCGAAATAACCAATGAGAGGAAGGCATACAGCGGCCTACCCCTCTCATCCAATCAGCGACGGTGTAGCATAGCCCCTAGGGCAGCTCCAAGATGGCCGACCAACATGGCGGCTCAAGATGTTTACTAAGATGGCGGCTGTCTCCATGACAACCACTCAAGTGGCCAGCGAGCGTGGGGCCCCACATGTCTCACCCCACGCCTGCGGCCTAGGCGTTCGCGCGCAAAGTTGTCTGGCTCCATGCCATACAATGAGATGATGCTATCAGCTCTAGCACTGTCCACAGACATGCCACCCCGGCCAGGGTAACATTTATGGACTGCTGATGACTGGGGCTCTCACATGAGCCCAAACACTAGATGTTTCGGTTGCTGGTACAAAACTTAAGTCCGCCCACTTAACAAGTGCACTTAACAAGTGTACTGGCTCCCACAGGCATAAGAGCACTATTGTAAGTGAGCTGGTGAACCACCTCCTCACAGTGGGTTCAGAGACCGGAGGTTCGTGGTGTGGTGACTGTGCTTACGATGATTGTTCAGGGCTGGATGAGAATGCATCATCTGGGATTGTGACTGTAGGTAGATTGTTAGCCATCAAAAGCTTATTGATTGTTGTGGAAAATACGAATGGGTATTCTGCGGCAGCCTGCGGATGTTGCTACAATTGTTATTAAGACCTGCACCACCTCCCAAATCATCAGAAGACACAAAAGGCGCCTGTGACATTGACGTTGTTGGGTGAGTTTGGTCCACCCCCCAAGCATTATGCTGGTTAGGTAAGGATGTCTGCTGGGAAGCCTGGTTTTTACCTTGACCTGGCAACTTAGGGAATGTTGCAGCGTTCATATTTGGTGTCGTGTGTGACTGGTTAGGTCGTGAGGTTTGGTCCTTGTCAAGGATTTTCTGTATTGCTGCTTTCCTCACTGGACACACAGGAGATACTGCTGTATGTCCACCTCCACAGAGGGCACATTTTCGTCTGTCAGGTTGAGGACAATCTCTAAATTTATGGTGTTCAGTACAAATACTACAAGTGCTTGTTGTTGCAGGACACTTGTTCACCACGTGGTCGAAGCTGAAGCAACGAAAGCATTGCTTAATATCAGTGAAACTTTCTCTTGAGATTTGTTCAGGTGTTATGTACCCAAAGCATTTAAATCCCTGATCAATCACCTGGGTAGCATGGGCAGTAGTAGTAAACATTATCTTGCGAGTGGGGCGTGGGTTGCCTTCTTTGGTCATTCTGTGTATTTGTATAGCTTGTTGTTCATTGATTCTATTGATTTCGTCAAGCATATCATCGTCGTTGTGGTCCCTGGCTATGTGGCGATTGAATCGTGACAAACAGTCCTCCCAACGTGGAATTTGCCAGTAGCATCGGGAATTACGCCCGCTGCATGGAGTGTAGACGCTTTATCGGGATGTAGGATTTTTTGAAGGTCATCTTCAGTTAGGAGCAAAACAACTGCCTCGTTGGTTGTAAGATAGGTTTCAACAGGTGAAACTTCAACATAGGTGCCAGGAACATTGGAAATCTGGGTTTCATCAAGTTTATAAGGTTCAACGAACCTTAATTTGTCTTACTGGCATGATGATGATAGTGGTGTTAGCATGATTGGTGACTGATAATAATGTCTCCGGCCACCCCAACACGTGTCCCGCCACCCCAGCACGTGTCCCACCACCCCAGCACGTGTCCCGCCACCCCAACACGTGTCCCACCACCCCAACACGTGTCCCGCCACTCCAACACGTGTCTCACCATCCCAACACGTGTCCCACCACCCCAACACGTGTCCCACCACCCCAACACGTGTCCCGCCACTACAACACGTGTCCCACCACCCCAACACGTGTCCCGCCACCCCAACACGTGTCCCACCACCCCAACACGTGTCCCGCCACCCCCAACACGTGTCCCACCACCCCAACACGTGTCCCGCCACCCCAACACGTGTCCCACCACCCCAGCACGTGTCCCGCCACCCCAACACGTGTCCCGCCACCCCAACACGTGTCCCACCACCCCAACACGTGTCCCACCAACCCAGCACGTGTCCCGCCACACCAACACGTGTCCCGCCACCCACAACACGTGTCCCACCACCCCAACACGTGTCCCGCCACCCCAACACGTGTCCCACCACCCCAACACGTGTCCCACCACCCCAACACGTGTCCCACCACCCCAACACGTGTCCCGCCACCCCAACACGTGTCCCACCACCCCAGCACGTGTCCTTCCCACCCCAACACGTGTCCCGCCCCCCCCAACACGTGTCCCACCACCCCAACACGTGTCCCGCCACCCCAACACGTGTCCCACCACCCCAACACGTGTCCCGCCACCCCAACACGTGTCCCGGCACCCCAACACGTGTCCTACCACCCCAACACGTGTTCCGCCTCCCCCAACACGTGTCCCACCACCCCAACACGTGTCCCACCACCTCAACACGTGTCCCGCCACCCCAACACGTGTCCCGCCACCCCAACACGTGTCCCACCACCCCAACACGTGTCTCGCCACCCCCAACACGTGTCCCGCCACCCCCAACACGTGTCCCGCCACCCCAACACGTGTCCCGTCCCGTCACCCCCAACACGTGTCCCACCACCCCAACACATGTCCCGCCACCCCAACACGTGTCCCGCCACCCCAACACGTGTCATCTAAGACACGTCTAAGATGTAAGGGAATACATCTAAGTGCTCTGTTTTGTATTCTCTGGAGATTTAGTAGTAGGCATCCTTCAGTCTCGGGAGACTATGGAGTTGCGCCCTAGTTGTCAATCCTGGTGCAGCGTCTGGTGTGACTGATGAGGCCAATCCGAGAGTGGCAGTCCATCCCACACCGAGCACAAACGAAGTCCGATTCTGGTCTGTCTTCCCGGCTACCGGCTTTCCTTCTCTGTCTCTTTGCCTCCGATTCCTTAGCACGTGACTCCTCGAACTTGGAGAGACCTCTTTGAACAGACTGCCTCCAGGCTGAACGGTCTGTAGCCAGTGTCTCCCATATAGCAAGATCGACGTCCATGGCTTTCAGGTCCCTTTTGCATACGTCTTTGTACCGTAGCTGGGGCTTGCCTGTTGGACGCTTTCCCTGCATCAGCTCTCCGTACAGGAGATCCTTGGGGATCCTGCCGTCGCCCATTCGCACAACGTGTCCGAGCCAGCGCATTCGTCTCTGTTTCAGCATTGTGTACATGCTGGTGATTCTTGCTCCCCTCAAGACGTTGTTGTTTGTCACCTTGTCCTGCCAGGTGATGTCCAAGATGTGTCGAAGGCAGCGCATGTGGTAGGCATTCAGTTGTCTTTCCTGACGGGCGCGGAGTGTCCAAGACTCACTGCCATAAAGGAGAGTGCTCAGGACACAGGATCTGTAAACCTGAATCTTAGTATGCTCAGTTAGCCTATTGTTGGTCCACACTCTCTTTGTCAGTCTGGACATGGTAGTAGATGCCTTACCGATGCGTTTGTTTAGCTCCGTATCAAGAGAGAGGGAGTCAGAGATTGTGGAGCCCAGGTACACGAAGTCGTGAACGACTTCCAGTTTGGAATCGGAGATGCCGATGTCAGGTGGGGAGTCCACTTCTTGTCCCATGACTTGCGTTTTCTTCAGACTGATGGTGAGTCCGAAAGCCTGAGAGGCCTCGCTGAAGCGGGTTATGAGCCGTTGGAGGTCTTCAGCTGAGTGGGCAGTGACTGCTGCGTCATCGGCAAAAAGGAAGTCGCGCAGACACCTCAGCCGAATCTTTGTCTTGGCTCTCAGCCTGGCGAGGTTAAAGAACTTTCCATCCGACCTGGTCCGGAGGTAAATGCCTTCCGTGACAGATCCGAAGGCGTGCCGCAGCATAACTGCGAAGAAAATCCCGAATAGGGTTGGAGCCAGTATGCAGCCCTGCTTTACTCCACTTCGGATGTCAAAGGCGTCTGATGTTATGCCATCAAAGATCACGGTGCCCCTCATGTTCTCATGGAAAGATCTGATGATACTGAGGAGCCTGGGTGGGCATCCGATCTTGGGGAGGATCTTGAACAGGCCATCCCTGCTGACGAGGTCAAAGGCCTTCGTCAGAACTATGAAGGCTACGAAGAGTGGCTGCTTCTGTTCCCTGCATTTCTCCTGCAGTTGTCTGAGGGAAAAGACCATGTCGATGGTGGACCTGCCAGCTCTGAATCCGCATTGTGATTCTGGATAGACTCTCTCTGCAAGTACTTGGAGCCTCTTCAATGCGACTCGAGCAAACAACTTTCCGACAATACTGAGGAGGGAGATTCCACGGTAGTTGTTGCAGTCACCCCTGTCATCTTTATTCTTATACAGTGTGACAATGTTGGCATCCCTCATGTCCTGTGGCACCTCTCCTTCTGCCCAGCAGAGGCAGAGAATTTCATGCAGCTCCATGAGCAGGCCACCTCTGCAGCACTTCAAGGTCTCAGCAGGAATGCCATCTTTGCCAGGAGCTTTACCAGAAGCAAGGGAGTCTAGGGCATCGCTGAGTTCTTCCAGGGTCGGTTCGCTGTCGAGCTCCATTAACACAGGCAGACACTTAATGGCGCTCAGGGCATCTTCGGTGACCACATTGTCCCTGGCGTATAGCTCAGAGTAGTGCTCGACCCAGCACTTCAGCTGCAGTGTCTGGTCCTGAATCACCTCGCTAGTGGCAGATTTCAGAGGAGCGGTCTTCCTCTGGATTGGGCCGAGGGCCTGCTTGATGCCGTCATACATTCCCCTTACATTGCCTGTATCCGCTGCAGTCTGTATCTGGGAGCAGAGTAGGAGCCAATAGTTGTTGGCACATCGCCTGGCGCTCTGCTGCACTTTGCAGCGGACGGCCCGAAGGATCTGTAAGTTGTGCTGACTTGGGCTGGTTTTGTAGGCTGCCAAGGCGTTTCTCTCCTCTTCGATTACAGGTGTTATCTCTTCCGAGTGAGCCTCGAACCAGTCTGCCGACCTGCTGGTCTTCTTGCCAAAGGTGGAAATGGCAGCGTTGAACACAGCGTCTCTGAAGTGCTCCCATCTTTTACAGGCAGTGACCCCAGCTGGGCCAGGGAGAGCTTCCTCGAGCACGTGTGCAAAATCTTCCACCTTGTCCTGGTTGCGGGTCTTGGTGGTGTCGATGCGAGGTCTGCCCGCCTTTTTCGAGTGATGAATCTTCTTTGGTTGCATCTTGACCCTGCTACATACCAGGGAGTGGTCGGTGTCACAGACAGCACTCTGGTAGCTACGCGTAATCTTGACGCTGGGTAGACTTGCACGCCTGGTAAGAATCAGGTCAAGCTGGTGCCAGTGCTTGGATCTGGGGTGTCTCCAAGATACTCGGTGTTGAGGCTTTGTGCCGAAGAACGTGTTGGTGACACAAAGACCATGAAGACAGCAGAGTTCTAGCAGATGTTGCCCGTTCTTATTCATCCTTCCTATGTCGAACTGACCCAGGCAAGTGGGCCGAATGTTGTGCTCGGCACCCACTCTGGCGTTGAAGTCGCCGAGGATGAACAGTGGCTCCTTTACAGGGATTCTCGCTATGACTCTGTTGAGGTCATCGTAGAATTTTTCCTTTGCCTCTGCTGGAAAAGTCAGGGTTGGTGCATATGCACTAATTACATTGACTGGTCCTGTTTGGGAGTACACTTGCAGACAGAATTCGTTCGGTTTCCCCCATCGGTGGCATAATGTGTCCCAACAGTGCATTCCTGACGGCAAATCCCACACCATGTTCTCTGGTCTCATCTGGAGGTTTTCCTTGCCAGAAGAAAGAGAAGGTCCTCTCTCTCACAGATCCTGATCCTGGGAGCCTGGTCTCTTGGAGAGCAACAATATCCATCTGCAGCTTGCTCAGTTCCCTATCGATGATTGCTGTTTTTCGGGCATCATTGATTTCTTGCAGGTCGTCAGAGAAACCTGGTGTCAGTGTCCTGACATTCCATGTGCCCAGCTTTAGGGCAGTTGATATTTTCTTCTTTGGTTTGGTATTGCTTGGTGCAAAGTTGTCGGGCCACTTGTCAGTTTTCACCCTAAACCCCACGCACCCAGTGAGGTTAACGGACCGTGGCGAGGCAACACCTTATTGGCTGGGGTTTGCCCAGCTTGAGGCGGGCGGTAGCTGCCCAGTGGGGCGCGATGACCCCTCCCACCGTCGGAAGCAACCCCTGGCGTCACACTCTTCGCCAATCGAGCAGAAGACTTAAAACCAGTAGACTGTCGCTTCCCGTGTTGATTCGACGCTGTGAGGCGAAGCTGGAGTGTCCTCTCCAGGGCGCAAAGCCTGGGTAGGTAGATATGGAGGAGAAGCTGTTACCCATGCAGCAGGTTCCCCCTCTCCACGTTGCTGAAATTATCCAATAGAAAGGCAAATGCCAATACGCATGGTTCCAGCAACGTCGCAGGAGCTGCCAGAACGAGGTCGACGTCAACAACGAACTGCCTTAGGGGCTCCAACTCCGGATTTTTCCTCGAGGTTGACTCCTGAAGCCTTTCCCAAAAAAGGGGTATGGCCGCAAGGCAGCGGAGGTTTAAAATCAGGGTTTTCCTTCCCCTTGATGGGCTGCCTTCCCAGGCTATCGAGTCCCATCTACCCGGAGCAGGAGCTGCCAGAACGAGGTCGACGTCAACAACGAACTGCCTTAGGGGCTCCAACTCCGGATTTTTCCTCGAGGTTGACTCCTGAAGCCTTTCCCAAAAAAGGGGTATGGCCGCAAGGCAGCGGAGGTTTAAAATCAGGGTTTTCCTTCCCCTTGATGGGCTGCCTTCCCAGGCTATCGAGTCCCATCTACCCGGAGCAGCTGGTTTTAAGGCTCCAGAGGTACGCCCTCGCCCCTTCTCCTGTCGGTAAAAGCAGTTCCGCCGGACTTAGACTAAGCCACCCGTGCAGGCCAGGAGTTGGACTTGGTTGTCAGAGGCTATTTGAGACGCATACCGTATAGGAGCATTTTATAGGTCATGGGAGCTCGTCCCCCATTACCACCCCCTGGCTATGACAACCCCTTGGAACTCTGGAGATTTAGTTTATTAGTTACTGCCGCTTAGGAGAGAGCAAGTGGAGCATATGTTAGGAGTGGTCTAGTAAGTGCTTTATAGTGGCGCGTTTTAGTATCAAGTTTGGCAAATGTAAGTCTGTATAATTTGTTCATGGCTTGGTGAACTATTGCATGTTTCTGTGCAATGTGTGTGAAAGAGTAATTGTTGATAAAGTGTGAGGCCAAGAGGAACAAGATACAGAAATGTTAGTAGGATTAAGGAAGAATGAATAGAGTTGAACTGGAATAGGGTGTGCAGTTCCTTTACAGAGAAGTAGGGGACTTTTTAGTTGTTGAAGTTGGTTATAATGCGCCAGTGATACTCCCATTCTGTTACTACATAAAGTTCTTCTTGTGCTTTCCGTGATCAGGTGAGAGACATCCAGACGTGATGTGAGAGACATCATCAGCATAGCATATAGTTAATATGGTGCAATGAATAGGGTCAGGAATGGCAGTGATGCTTAGGGTGTAAAGTGTCAGGCAAGGACAGAGCTGTGAGGAACACTGGCATGTAATATGAAGTAATCAGTGTGTTGTCGGATGAACTTAATCCTCATTGTCCTATTATCTAAGTAGTTAGCAAGAAGTTTAGTGGTGATAATGGGGAAGATTAAAGTTGTTTGCGTAATTTGAGGCCGTCATGCCAGTGTCAAAGGCCTTCTCAACGTCCTTAGGGATGAGTGCAGTCTTAAGTCTTTAGTGATGGTTGATGCTGAGGTAATTGGTCATGATATTTAAGGTGTCATGTGTGGACCGGTGAGGCCGGAAGTCAAACTGTTTAATAGTAAGTCATTGTCTTCCAGGTGAGTTGTCTTCCAGGTGCGTTGTCTTCCAGGTGAGTTGTCTTCCAGGTGCGTTGTGAGTCTCATGCTAACTTGCCTTTCAAAGACTTTGTCAAGTGTGTCTAGAAGGCTGATGGGTCTGTAGTGTTTGGGTCAGTGTGAGGTTCCCAGGTTATGGAGTGAGAACAGCAGTTGCAGAGTTGAAGGTGAGAGGAAAATAACCAGAGGCAAGAAGGGGGGTGAATAAGTTAGTGACAGCAGCAATGATAGAAGCAGGGAATTGTCGGAGGGTGTGTCCAATGTCAGACGCACCAGGGGCGCTGTGACGAGTGCCCATGAGAGCTGTCTTGACACCAGCTGGAGTCAGCGGAGTCTGTAGTTCAGTGTGAGAGTTGAGGTTGTCAAGGTGGATGAGGTCGTCAGGTGTGGTTTCACGTCTGGTTTGGTGTACCCAGTCTTCAACTACTTCAGTGTTGGGAAGGGCAGTTGGTTCAGGAGGAAGGGGATGAAAAATACGTTCCCAATGGTGTTTGAAAATGTTAAGTACTTCGTCAGGTTCGGCGATTTTGTTATTTTGTAGAAGGTATTTAAATGATGTATGAACTGATCCTTGTAAGCGTTTGATTTGTGTCCAGAATTCCTGTTGTGTCAGTGTTCTGTGTTGTTCTGCTTGTTCAATGAGGTGTTTTGTGTGGTCTTACTCTAGGCTGTTGAGGATGTGGTTTTTTAGTGTTGTGAGGTCCCAGAGTACTTGTCCCTAGCGATGTGTTGTGTAGGACTCGAGAGTGATAAGACGCTAGGAGGCGTTTAGTGAGAACGGAAGGGTTGACAAGTGAAGTGTGGTTTGAGTGTTGTGTTAGGAATGGTGATGTTTGCTGCATGTATGATGGTGTCTTGTATGTTGCGTGCTTGTGTGTCACTGTCAGTGTGATGTTTGTCACTGTATTCATAAGTGAGATTAGTATCATCAATGTGTTGTTTGAACATGTCCCAGTTTGCCCTGAAGCATGAGAAATGATGAGTGGTGGGGATTGTCGTGTCATGAACCCCCAGAGCCTCCCTGGCGGCGTAGTGCCTTACACAAATTACCAAGAGCCTCCTGGCCTACAATAGTTACGTCTAGATGGTAAGGAAAAGTCCAACAAAAGTTACCAGTTGACTGGGGCCAAATTATAAGCATCACACCATAATATATTCATACAAATTCACCCAGAACAAAACTCCCAATAGCACTTATGAGGTTGACAGCCGTCACTAGGCTCCAGCACCTGGTAACTGTGGTACACTAGTTCCTTGCTGGCCATAAGGTCTTAACAAGGTGCGGGGGTGACAGTCCAGCACCTGGTAACTGTGGTACACTAGTTCCTTGCTGGCCATAAGGTCTTAACAAGGTGCGGGGGTGACAGTCCAGTACCTGGTAACTGTGGTACACTAGTTCCTTGCTGGCCATAAGGTCTTAACAAGGTGCGGGGGTGACAGTCCAGCACCTGGTAACTGTGGTACACTAGTTCCTTGCTGGCCATAAGGTCTTAACAAGGTGCGGGGGTGACAGTCCAGCACCTGGTAACTGTGGTACACTAGTTCCTTGCTGGCCATAAGGTCTTAACAAGGTGCGGGGGTGACAGTCCAGCACCTGGTAACTGTGGTACACTAGTTCCTTGCTGGCCATAAGGTCTTAACAAGGTGCGGGGGTGACAGTCCAGCACCTGGTAACTGTGGTACACTAGTTCCTTGCTGGCCATAAGGTCTTAACAAGGTGCGGGGGTGACAGTCCAGCACCTGGTAACTGTGGTACACTAGTTCCTTGCTGGCCATAAGGTCTTAACAAGGTGCGGGGGTGACAGTCCAGCACCTGGTAACTGTGGTACACTAGTTCCTTGCTGGCCATAAGGTCTTAACAAGGTGCGGGGGTGACAGTCCAGCACCTGGTAACTGTGGTACACTAGTTCCTTGCTGGCCATAAGGTCTTAACAAGGTGCGGGGGTGACAGTCCAGCACCTGGTAACTGTGGTACACTAGTTCCTTGCTGGCCATAAGGTCTTAACAAGGTGCGGGGGTGACAGATAGCACTGATGGGGTGGAGGGGGGGGGGGGTGGTCAAGTCTCAATAAGGACATCAAAAATCTCAGTCATGTCTTCTCCTGCCCACATTCCTAAGTCGTCTAGGAACGGGCAAGGTGCCCCCCCCCCTCCCCCCAGCAGAGTCAACAACAGCTTGACACACAAAAGTCACCAACCACAGTTCCAAAAAAGACCCCACTGTGAAATCCACTGGTGATCCTGACCCATCACCTTGGTAATGCATCACTGGCATCATCGGCTTAACATAAATGTTGATACAAAGTTCTCAAACACAACACCATGTACAAAACTAGCCAGAGCTCAGACCACGTGAGTGTTCCACCTTCCAACACTGGCCAGTGATGTGGCCTCGGCGAGCCGGGGGTGGGTGGGGGCGGCAAACATCAGTGCCAACTTCTCCACCTTCCAACACTGGCCAGTGATGTGGCCTCGGCGAGCCGGGGATGGGGGGGGGGGGGCGGCAAACACCAGTGCCAACTTCTCCACCTTCCAACACTGGCCAGTGATGTGGCCTCGGCGAGCCGGGGGTGGGTGGGGGGCGGCAAACATCAGTGCCAACTTCTCCACCTTCCAACACTGGCCAGTGATGTGGCCTCGGCGAGCCGGGGGTGGGTGGGGGGCGGCAAACATCAGTGCCAACTTCTCCACCTTCCAACACTGGCCAGTGATGTGGCCTCGGCGAGCCGGGGGTGGGGGCGGCAAACATCAGTGCCAACTTCTCGAGTCTTCTCGGGGCGGCTGAAGCAATACGACGGCATCTCAGGGGCGGGCTGAACCAATACGACGGCTTCTCAGGGGCGGGCTGAAGCAATACGACGGCTTCTCAGGGGCGGGCTGAAGCAATACGACGGCTTCTCAGGGGCGGGCTGAAGCAATACGACGGCTTCTCAGGGGCGGGCTGAAGCAATACGACGGCTTCTCAGGGGCGGGCTGAAGCAATACGACGGCTTCTCAGGGCGGGCTGAAGCAATACGACGGCTTCTCAGGGGCGGGCTGAAGCAATACGACATCTTCTCAGGGCGGGCTGAAGCAATACGACGGCTTCTCAGGGGCGGGCTGAAGCAATACGACGGCTTCTCAGGGGCGGCTGAAGCAATACGACGGCTTCTCAGGAACGGGCTGAAGCAATACGACGGCTTCTCAGGGGCGGGCTGAAGCAATACGACGGCTTCTCAGGGGCGGGCTGAAGCAATACGACGGCTTCTTAGGGGCGGGCTGAAGCAATACGACGGCTTCTCAGGGCGGGCTGAAGCAATACGACGGCTTCTCAGGGGCGGGCTGAAGCAATACGACGGCTTCTCAGGGGCGGGCTGAAGCAATACGACGGCTTCTCAGGGGCGGGCTGAAGCAATACGACGGCTTCTCAGGGGCGGGCTGAAGCAATACTACGGCTTCTCAGGGGCGGGCTGAAGCAATACTACGGCTTCTCAGGGGCGGGCTGAAGCAATACGACGGCTTCTCAGGGGCGGGCTGAAGCAATACTACGGCTTCTCAGGGGCGGGCTGAAGCAATACTACGGCTTCTCAGGGGCGGGCTGAAGCAATACGACGGCTTCTCAGGGGCGGCTGAAGCAATACTACGGCTTCTCAGGGGCGGGCTGAAGCAATACGACGGCTTCTCAGGGGCGGGCTGAAGCAATACGACGGCTTCTCAGGGGCGGGCTGAAGCAATACTACGGCTTCTCAGGGGCGGGCTGAAGCAATACTACGGCTTCTCAGGGGCGGGCTGAAGCAATACGACGGCTTCTCAGGGGCGGGCTGAAGCAATACGACGGCTTCTCAGGGGCGGGCTGAAGCAATACGACGGCTTCTCAGGGGCGGGCTGAAGCAATACGACGGCTTCTCAGGGGCGGGCTGAAGCAATACGACGGCTTCTCAGGGGCGGGCTGAAGCAATACGACGGCTTCTCGGGGAGGCTGAAGCAATACTACGGCTTCTCAGGGGCGAGGATGGGCGAGGGTCAATGGTAGCTGGCCAATACGAGGTGCTGGATGACCATTGTCCAGGAGGCGTCACTAACAGGTGTGTCTTCGCTGCGGTGCGGTTCTTCTCTGCTCTCTTCTGTCGCCTCCGGGCATGCGCGTGGGTGATGCGCAGATGCACGGCGTCGGACTGCCGTCCACCAATCAGGAGCGGCTAACATAAGAAATATTCCCTGGCGGGCATTTTGAATGTGGTTCCCTCCACACTCACCCCGTCCCTATAAAACAAGGCGTGTATTAGAAACTTAATTTAACTTAAAATGTTCTTTTTGAACGGACCCTCCACCGGCTTCACATTGAGGGGTGGAATAGTATGTATAATAACAGAAGAGAATGTCTGGTTTAACTAAAACAAAGAATACACTGTGACTGGTTTATTATTTATATATTTATGATCTACCTTTGACATAGTACTGATCCTTGGTTCTTTTTAACACTACACCAAGGTGATATTTAATTTATTCTTATAACTATAAAATTATATATAATACCCGTATGCAATTACTTCCTTGCATCCCCTCACTTATATCTGGGTTAACCGATTATAAAGCCCTAGAGCAGGCAAGCAGGGGGTTGAAGACAGGGGCGAGGATGCAGAAATCTTGAGCGAGGAACTGGAGACGAGGTGAAGAGGGGAGATGAAAGATCGGTGGCCCAACCACCGTGGGTAAGACTTGCAGCTGATGCTGCGGTGTGGTGGTAGAGTGGAGTGCTCATAGGTGCTCGCTGATGTGTCTTGTAGGAGGCAGGGCTTCTCGTCGCGGTGTTCTTTACAGCTTTGCGTTGGTGTTCTACTGATTCCTTGATGTACTCGGGCGCAGATCGTCGGTGTTTTTCTTCTTCCCCGGCCTCCTGGCCTGTTTGTTGGTCTTGCTTCGTGTTGATACGGTGAGGCTATCGTTGGAGGTAGCTTCCAGCCGGAAATCTTCTGTTGTGTTGGGCTGCTTCAGTGGAGGAGGTGGTGTTCCCACCGAGACGTCCTCATCTGATGAGTCAGCTGAGTCAGGAGTAGATGCAGTGAATCTTGGAGGTTGAGTTCTTGCCTGTTGAGGCTTAATGGGAGTTGCAGCTGATTTTGGACGTTGAGAGGGTTCGCATACGAGAGATGGAACTGTATCAGTAGTCGATAGCGGAGGCGTCGGCGTCTGGGTGGCTTGTGATGAAGTTGCTGGAGGAGCAGGCTTTGCTGTTGATAGTAGATCCGTGAGCACGGCGGCGTTCACGGTGATGTCAGGGACCAAGACTGTATCTTGAGAACTTGAAGTGGTGTTGGTGAAGACTTCTTCTGGAACTATGAAAGCTGGAAGACCATTTGCTTTGTATAGAATATTTAATATTCTTACGTATTCCTGGGGGTTATTGCAAGCTATCATGCTGGCCGCCGATGTTAATAGTTGAACTGTGCTGTTCAGTGGTTGGTCGGTGTGGGCCGGGGATGATGGCTGGCTCGACGAATCGCAGGTTGGCGTTTGGGAACTGGCTCCCCATTGCTGGTAGTAGCAGTGGGACGTCCTCCCGGAAGCTCCGGGAAAATGGCGGCTTGGGCGTTGAAACCTGAAGTAGAGGTGGTCGGTGATTGGCTTGTTGCTTCAGAGGTACTGGCTCCGGTTGAAGATGTGGATTTCTCCATGTTTTTAATGACGTCTTGTCTATGAGGACAACGTATGGAGATTGCCGGATGGTCGCCTGTGCACAGCAAGCAGCATAGTGTTTCACACTTGCAGATGGAGTAATGGTGGTCAGCTGAGCAGAGGCTACACTGCTGAATACGCTGGGTACATCTGCTGGTGGAGTGGGTGTACTCGTAGCACCGGAGGCACTGGTTGACCATGTGGAAACGTTCCATCTTCACACGGAATGACGGAATGTGAATACCAAAGCTGTAAACACCATTTCTGGTAGCCATAGTAGCCGCAGCTACTGTCTCGAAGGTCAGCTTCAGGAAGCGATTTCTGTTGAAGAAGTGAGCTTCGTGAAGCCCTAGGTCCGGGTTTGATGCCTTGAAGTCGCGCATGAACGCTCTTTCATCAGCTTCATCTTGTTCCACGACCCATTGGCCGAGGTGATGAATAACGACAGTGTTCAGCCAGGTACTGGCGTGGGAAGTTGAGACGAAGGTGTTGGTTGGAGAAATTGGCGCTGAAAAACAGAAGTTTGTCGACTTCCTCCTTACTATAAAAGAAGAAGAGGATGTCCGTGCCTTCCTGTTTGATGTCGTTGGGTGTCACTCCTGCAATGTCTTTAAAGAGCTTCAGGAGAGATGTCTTGGAGAATGGTTGCTCGTTAAGGGGCGTACCCCGGATCTTGTGACGCATGATGAGCTTCCTGGTGGCCGATGGGTCTCTCTCTCAAAGACTACCCGTCACTGGAGATGGCCTCCCGTCTCTACCCGGCATAAAACACCAAGTTAGGAGTGGGGTCTGACCAGCTAGAGAGACGCAAGTCTGCTGCCAATTATTTACCCACCCGGCAGTGCTGGGTGCGAGAGAGAAGAGCTGGAGCAACGAGAACACGTCCGGCCGTGACGGCTGCCAGTTGCTGAGTCTGTGATCTGTGATCATATATGGGTACTTATGATTATTTTATCTCTGGGTTAAATTAGATTCTTTAAATTTTCATTCTTTAAATTTCCTATATTTACAATTAGTTATTTATATTCATTCTTTGTACATTCAGACTACACTATACTTTTTTTATTATTGTTTTATCTACACAAGATTGAACAGCCTATGACCGTTCTCGGTAGTGATCTTGGCCAAGAGCTCTATGTTTAGAGTGGGCAGGACAGGCTGTAGATCCCACATGATGTAGTTGCTGATTAAACTGTCAGAGTAGTAAGTAACGCTCGCGGTGCAGCAAGCTGTACTTGATGAAAATGCAGAGATGATCGCGGTGAAAATCATAGCTGAAGTGAGGTTGTTGGGAGCGTCCCATGACAGGTGGCAGCGGTTCACACCATGCAGCAGTAGCAGTAGAGGTCCAGTGAGAGTCCATGTTGTAGTCCATCGTGGCTAGGTATCGTCGTCCACACCATGCAGCAGTAGCAGTAGAGGTCCAGTGAGAGTCCATGTTTTAGTCCATCGTTGCTAGGTATCGTCGTCCACACCATGCAGCAGTAGCAGTAGAGGTCCAGTGAGAGTCCATGTTGTAGTCCATCGTGGCTGGGTATCGTCGTCCACACCATGCAGCAGTAGCAGTAGAGGTCCAGAAGATGTGGATTTCTCCATGTTTTTAATGACGTCTTGTCTATGAGGACAACGTATGGAGATTGCCGGATGGTCGCCTGTGCACAGCAAGCAGCATAGTGTTTCACACTTGCAGATGGAGTAATGGTGGTCAGCTGAGCAGAGGCTACACTGCTGAATACGCTGGGTACATCTGCTGGTGGAGTGGGTGTACTCGTAGCACCGGAGGCACTGGTTGACCATGTGGAAACGTTCCATCTTCACACGGAATGACGGAATGTGAATACCAAAGCTGTAAACACCATTTCTGGTAGCCATAGTAGCCGCAGCTACTGTCTCGAAGGTCAGCTTCAGGAAGCGATTTCTGTTGAAGAAGTGAGCTTCGTGAAGCCCTAGGTCCGGGTTTGATGCCTTGAAGTCGCGCATGAACGCTCTTTCATCAGCTTCATCTTGTTCCACGACCCATTGGCCGAGGTGATGAATAACGACAGTGTTCAGCCAGGTACTGGCGTGGGAAGTTGAGACGAAGGTGTTGGTTGGAGAAATTGGCGCTGAAAAACAGAAGTTTGTCGACTTCCTCCTTACTATAAAAGAAGAAGAGGATGTCCGTGCCTTCCTGTTTGATGTCGTTGGGTGTCACTCCTGCAATGTCTTTAAAGAGCTTCAGGAGAGATGTCTTGGAGAATGGTTGCTCGTTAAGGGGCGTACCCCGGATCTTGTGACGCATGATGAGCTTCCTGGTGGCCGATGGGTCTCTCTCTCAAAGACTACCCGTCACTGGAGATGGCCTCCCGTCTCTACCCGGCATAAAACACCAAGTTAGGAGTGGGGTCTGACCAGCTAGAGAGACGCAAGTCTGCTGCCAATTATTTACCCACCCGGCAGTGCTGGGTGCGAGAGAGAAGAGCTGGAGCAACGAGAACACGTCCGGCCGTGACGGCTGCCAGTTGCTGAGTCTGTGATCTGTGATCATATATGGGTACTTATGATTATTTTATCTCTGGGTTAAATTAGATTCTTTAAATTTTCATTCTTTAAATTTCCTATATTTACAATTAGTTATTTATATTCATTCTTTGTACATTCAGACTACACTATACTTTTTTTATTATTGTTTTATCTACACAAGATTGAACAGCCTATGACCGTTCTCGGTAGTGATCTTGGCCAAGAGCTCTATGTTTAGAGTGGGCAGGACAGGCTGTAGATCCCACATGATGTAGTTGCTGATTAAACTGTCAGAGTAGTAAGTAACGCTCGCGGTGCAGCAAGCTGTACTTGATGAAAATGCAGAGATGATCGCGGTGAAAATCATAGCTGAAGTGAGGTTGTTGGGAGCGTCCCATGACAGGTGGCAGCGGTTCACACCATGCAGCAGTAGCAGTAGAGGTCCAGTGAGAGTCCATGTTGTAGTCCATCGTGGCTAGGTATCGTCGTCCACACCATGCAGCAGTAGCAGTAGAGGTCCAGTGAGAGTCCATGTTTTAGTCCATCGTGGCTAGGTATCGTCGTCCACACCATGCAGCAGTAGCAGTAGAGGTCCAGTGAGAGTCCATGTTGTAGTCCATCGTGGCTAGGTATCGTCGTCCACACCATGCAGCAGTAGCAGTAGAGGTCCAGTGAGAGTCCATGTTGTAGTCCATCGTGGCTAGGTATCGTCGTCCACACCATGCAGCAGTAGCAGTAGAGGTCCAGTGAGAGTCCATGTTGTAGTCCATCGTGGCTAGGTATCGTCGTCCACACCATGCAGCAGTAGCAGTAGAGGTCCAGTGAGAGTCCATGTTGTAGTCCATCGTGGCTAGGTATCGTCGTCCACACCATGCAGCAGTAGCAGTAGAGGTCCAGTGAGAGTCCATGTTGTAGTCCATCGTGGCTAGGTATCGTCGTCCACACCATGCAGCAGTAGCAGTAGAGGTCCAGTGAGAGTCCATGTTGTAGTCCATCGTGGCTAGGTATCGTCGTCCACACCATGCAGCAGTAGCAGTAGAGGTCCAGTGAGAATCCATGTTGTAGTCCATCGTGGCTAGGTATCGTCGTCCACACCATGCAGCAGTAGCAGTAGAGGTCCAGTGAGAGTCCATGTTGTAGTCCATCGTGGCTGGGTATCGTCGTCCACACCATGAGGCAGTAGCAGTAGAGGTCCACTGAGAGTCCATGTTGTAGTCCATCGTGGCTAGGTATCGTCGTCCACACCATGCAGCAGTAGCAGTAGAGGTCCAGTGAGAGTCCATGTTGTAGTCCATCGTGGCTAGGTATCGTCGTCCACACCATGCAGCAGTAGCAGTAGAGGTCCAGTGAGAGTCCATGTTGTAGTCCATCGTGGCTAGGTATCGTCGTCCACACCATGCAGCAGTAGCAGTAGAGGTCCAGTGAGAGTCCATGTTGTAGTCCATCGTGGCTAGGTATCGTCGTCCACACCATGCAGCAGTAGCAGTAGAGGTCCAGTGAGAGTCCATGTTGTAGTCCATCGTGGCTAGGTATCGTCGTCCACACCATGCAGCAGTAGCAGTAGAGGTCCAGTGAGAGTCCATGTTGTAGTCCATCGTGGCTAGGTATCGTCGTCCACACCATGCAGCAGTAGCAGTAGAGGTCCAGTGAGAGTCCATGTTGTAGTCCATCGTGGCTAGGTATCGTCGTCCACACCATGCAGCAGTAGCAGTAGAGGTCCAGTGAGAGTCCATGTTGTAGTCCATCGTGGCTAGGTATCGTCGTCCACACCATGCAGCAGTAGCAGTAGAGGTCCAGTGAGAGTCCATGTTGTAGTCCATCGTGGCTAGGTATCGTCGTCCACACCATGCAGCAGTAGCAGTAGAGGTCCAGTGAGAGTCCATGTTGTAGTCCATCGTGGCTAGGTATCGTCGTCCACACCATGCAGCAGTAGCAGTAGAGGTCCATTGATTTTCTTTTTATTAACACATTAGGTACATCTGCATTAGTGCAGCTACCCTAGACTATATGAAGTGGAGTACAGTGTGTCAAAAAAGCTAACTAGGTGATGCTAAAAAATCCCCATCATACAGGATGGTTAGTCATACAGAGGCATGTGATAAGCGGTCTGCACTGGCAGACTCCGGATGCATTTTGAGGATATCAACAACACAAGATTGAATAAGGTAGCAGTGGTAATACAAGTCCCCATCTCGCAGGATGGTTAGTCATACAGAGCCATGTGTTTAATAGCCTGCACTGGCAAATTTTGGGTATACTGTGAGGATATCTTCAAGAATACGAGAGTGAATAAAGTAATTGCAAAGCTCCAGGTACCTCATGCCAACTGGTCTGAAAGGTCTAATAACTGGGCATTCAGTGATGTAGTGCGGGAGATCATGCCGTAGTTCCTGCTCACAGAGTTTGCATCTGGAGTGCCCAGGATTGGGAGACCCGTCACCTGCAGCCACCTGCCACAGGTAACGGTAACCCAACCTAATCCTTGCAACCACTGTGTCGCACTGTCTAGTGGACGTTTTGTGCTGCCCATAGATGTAGGTTTCAGATCTGAACAAATCATAGCTTTTTATACTAGTACTTTCAGGTCGTTGGGAGTCAGTAAGTTCTTTCCTATCAGATCTGAATGTTTGGACCAATACAGTTTTGACAGCAGAGATGGGGATACCTAGATCTAATTCAACTTCAAACTTGTTACACGCTAATTTGGCTGCAATGTCTGTCTCATTATGATGGGTTATATTTAGGTCCATTGAGAGTCAATGTTGTAGTCCATCGTGGCTGGGTATCGTCGAAACTCTGGGGTCACCAATGTAACGTACGGTTATGTTACGTTGTTGGATAGATTAGATACTCATTGTTTAGTGAGTTTTCATATTTATTTAGTAGTCTTGATAACAGTAGTCGGTTGGTGGCGTTGTCGTAAACGTTGAGACGGAGCTTGGAGCAGAGCAGAGAGCTGAGTGAGGCCGGAGTCGCGGAGCTCTATGTGGGAGAGCGTGGCAGCTCGAGTGGGAATTGAGTGTCTGAACTTGGGGAGCGAGAGCGTTGTAGCTGGATGTGGTCGTAGTCTGCTGTCTGGTCTGTGTCAAAGCTGTAGCGTCTTGGGGACGATTAGGACTGTACACGCCGAGTGCTACATTGTTGACTGTGGAAATTGTACTGTCCGCTATTCCGATGATGATGATGAAGATTAAGCCACCCAAGAGGTGGCACGGGCATGAATAGCCCGTAAGTGGTACAATTTTTGTTTCCTCAGTTTTCTCAGAAACCCAAATTTCTTTTTGAAATTTGGAAAAATATATAAATTCAGCAAAACGTGGCCTATTAGGCAAACCGGGCCTTGCATAGTAGGCCAAGTACAACGTTCTGGCTGCTAGGTACAACATTATATATATATATATATATATATATATATATATATATATATATATATATATATATATATATATATATATATATGTCGTACCTAGTAGCCAGAACTCACTTCTCAGCCTACTATGCAAGGCCCGATATGCCTAATAAGCCAAGTTTTCATGAATTAATTGTTTTTCGACTACCTAACTTACCTAACCTAACCTAACCTAACTTTTTCTGCTACCTAACCTAACCTAACCTATAAAGATAGGTTAGGTTAGGTAGGGTTGGTTAGGTTCGGTCATATATCTACGTTAATTTTAACTCCAATAAAAAAAAATTGACCTCATACAAAATGAAATGGGTAGCTTTATCATTTCATAAGAAAAGAAATTGAGAAAATATAATAATTCAAGAAAACTTGGCTTATTAGGCAAATCGGGACTTGCATAGTAGGCTGAGAAGTGCGTTCTGGCTACTAGGTACGACATATATATATATATATATATATATGTATATATATATATATATATATATATATATATATATATATATATATATTGTGACGGTGTTCCCCCCCTTATATTTCTCCCACGTCTGCAGTAAGAGTCATGTCCACTTTACCCGAGCGTTCTCTACGTCGCAGGCATCAGTTTGATATATGTGGGGGAATGTAGTGTTCTCGGAGTGCCGAGAAATTTGTAAAAGAAGAGTCTTTTGGCCTGTGGTTTAGGCCCTTTAGGAAGCCAATATGGCGCTGGCTCTTCTGTTCTCCCGCCAAAACTGTGTGATGTCAGTGACACCAGATTATTCGCCGACAGCGACGTGGCACAGGGAGCCAATGAAAACCTCCCGTGGCGAATATGACGTCACGAAGGAAGGGGGGTCCGGTCATCGCGCCGCGCTGGCGCCATCAGTCTAAGACAGCACGTCAAGGAGGTCGGACGTGCACTGGGGGGTCCTGTCAGTTGGACAGTTTACCCCGTCTCCGGAGGACTTACGCATCACCCGTGGTCTGCCAACACCTGTGGGGTCTTCCTTCATTCATGTGTTGAACCGAAGAAGGAATTGACGGGATATTGAGCAACAAGTGCTCCAGGAACAGGTGTTGTGCAAGAGTGGAGTCTAGGCAGCGACGTATGCGACGGCTGATAGCTCCACAGTGATGACGTAGTGGATGAGCCAATTCTCCGTGAGGGAATCAGTCTGACACGACACGTCAAGGTGGTTGGACGTGCGAAGATTGGTCCTGTCAGTTTGACAGTTGTTTCCCGCTCCCGTGGATTTTACGCGTCACCCGAAGTCTGCCAGTACTCTGTGAGGTCTTCCTTCGTTCATGTGTTGAACCAGAGAGGGAATCGACGGATATTGAGCAACAAGTGCTCCAGGACAGGTACTGTGCAAGAAGAAGTGAAGTCTGTGCAGTGACGTATGCGACGTCTGAGGCAGTTCACCCGTTTGTGACGGCGTAGTGGCTGAACCGAGCCAGTGGGAAGCAGAGGAAGAAGGAAACTATTCGGGAATCCGAACGACTGCAGCCGAGACGTAGGCGGGCAGCCGTAGCTGGGAGGAGAAGTCGACGGCCGGGAGACCGACTCCAACCCTACAAGAAGTCGAGGAGGAGCACGGACCTGCAGTGAAAAGGCACGGAGACGACGCGCTTATGGTGGGACGTTGATTGAGTTCCTGGAGGACACGACAGTGTGTGTGTGGGGGCGTTCCCTACACGAGGCAGGAGCCAGGACCAGGAGCTACAACTCAACTCTCATCGGAGGATAGGTGGAAGTAGGTGATTCTAGTTTCCCTCCCAATTCCCCTTTAGTCAGCTATATTATTTAGCCAGAGTATTTTGTATGTCGTGAGCAAGGCTCACCTATGTCACAGTAAGGCACCAGTGTGCAGAGTGGTACTATAAAGAGTACTCATGATATTTATGATTATTATTGGTGTATGCAGGCACCCGGAGTAATTGATGAATTTACTGTGTTGAGAATGTCTTTCATGAGACTTTAATGTGATCATATAGTGAGAGAATATATATATATAATTATGCCAGTATTTGGGAGTTAGGCTATGTGCCCAGTAACTATGTTATTACCATTATTGATGTCTGACTCATCTATATATATATATATATATGTCTATGCTCATGTGCTGAGGTGCCACAGGACATGAGGGATGCCAACATCGTCACACTGTATAAGAATAAAGGTGACAGGGGCGACTGCAACAACTACCGTGGAATCTCCCTCCTCAGTATTGTCGGAAAGCTGTTTGCTCGAGTCGCATTGAAGAGGCTCCAAGTACTTGCAGAGAGAGTTTATCCAGAATCACAATGTGGATTCAGAGCTGGCAGGTCCACCATCGACATGGTCTTTTCCCTCAGACAACTGCAGGAGAAATGCAGGGAACAGAAGCAGCCACTCTTTGTAGCCTTCATAGACCTGACGAAGGCCTTCGACCTCGTCAGCAGGGATGGCCTGTTCAAGATCCTCCCCAAGATCGGAACCCACCCAGGCTCCTCAGCATCATCAGATCTTTCCATGAGAACATGAGGGGCACCGTGGTCTTTGATGGCCTAACATCAGGCGCCTTTGACATCCGAAGTGGAGTAAAGCAGGGCTGCGTACTGGCTCCAACCCTATTCGGGATTTTCTTCGCAGTTATGCTGCGGCACGCCTTCGGATCTGTCACGGAAGGCATTTACCTCCGGACCAGGTCGGATGGGAAGCTCTTTAACCTCGCCAGGCTGAGAGCCAAGACAAAGGTTCGGCTGAGGTGTCTGCGCGACTTCCTCTTTGCCGACGACGCAGCAGTCACTGCCCACTCAGCTGAAGACCTCCAACGGCTCATAACCCGCTTCAGCGAGGCCTCTCAGGCTTTCGGACTCACCATCAGTCTGAAGAAAACACAAGTCATGGGACAAGGAGTGGACTCCCCACCTGACATCGGCATCTCTGATTCCAAACTGGAAGTTGTTCACGACTTCGTGTACCTGGGCTCCACAATCTCTGACTCCCTCTCTCTTGATACGGAGCTAAACAAACGCATCGATAAGGCATCTACTACCATGTCCAAACTGACAAAGAGAGTGTGGGCCAACAATAGGCTAACTGAGTATACTAAGATTCAGGTTTACAGATCCTGTGTCCTGAGCACTCTCCTTTATGGCAGTGAGTCTTGGACTCTCCGCGCCCGTCAGGAAAGACGGCTGAATGCCTACCACATGCGCTGCCTTCGACACATCTTGGACATCACCTGGCAGGACAAGGTGACAAACAACAACGTCTTGGGGAGAGCAAGAATCACCAGCATGTACACAATGCTGAAACAGAGACGAATGCGCTGGCTCGGGCACGTTGTGCGAATGGGCGATGGCAGGATCCCCAAGGATCTCCTGTATGGAGAGCTGAGGCAGGGAAAGCGTCCAGTAGGCAAGCCCCAGCTACGGTACAAAGACGTATGCAAAAGGGACCTGAAAGCCATGGACGTCGATCTTGCTATATGGGAGACACTGGCTACAGACCGTTCAGCCTGGAGGCAGTCTGTTCAACGAGGTCTCTCCAAGTTCGAGGAGTCACTTGCCAAGGAATCGGAGGCAAAGAGACAGAGAAGGAAAGCCGGTAACCAGGAAGACAGACCAGAATCGGACTTCGTTTGTGCTCGGTGTGGGATGGACTGCCACTCTCGGATTGGCCTCATCAGTCACACCAGACGCTGCACCAGGATTGACAACTAGGGCGCAACTCCATAGTCTCCCGAGACTGAAGGATGCCTACTATGCTCATGTATTGAATAATCATTCATGTGTGCAGTGATTAATTGTGTTATCGCCCACAGAAGGAATTACTGAGAACTCCAGTGATATATACTTCATAAGTTATCATTAAACGAAGGGCAGTGTGTAATACCATGACAGTGAATTATTGTCACATTTAATATAGAAATGTTTGATTGAGCCCAAGATCAGTGTAGCGAAGTATTTACGTGCTGTTATTGCAAATATTGTGTGTTCGAACTTCTAGTGATCTTTGAGAACTTAAAGAAGTTGGCGTGTTACGCCAAGCAAACAGATAAAGTAACATTCGCATGGGGGGTAGTCGCCCAGCTGATTTTGACATTGACAAGAGGGGGAGTGTTGCCAGCTTAGTGAGTTCATATTATATGTGGGAACGAGCGACTCCCGCCTGAAATCGCTGTTTGCTTATTGATATAATCTTGTGATGTCTTTGAATGAGTTTTAAGTAAAATACAAAATACATTGGTGTTTATGTTATCCCCTCCATATTTCTTGTGGCTATGTAATACCTGAAAGCAGAGAGTGATAGAAGCAAATACCTGCCTGATATCAGATCTATTGAGTGTGTCCTTGCCACTGTTACCACAATTCAACAAAACCACTGACTTGTTACTGGACACCGAAAACACCAGTTGGCGACCTTGTGGTTAGTAGTAGAGCCCTATGACGGGGCGGGCATACAACAGTTAAGTGAACAAGTTGTGTTCCCACTCCTTCTCGATCAGAGGCCGGTTGGGATTGACTGGGATACTCTGCTGGCGTACAGTGGCGCCGCGAGGATAGAGTGAAGACCCGCAGGGCTACGGTGAGTGACCTTGAGTGTACTGTTGCTCATCCGAGTAAACCCCGACAATATATATATTTATATATATATATATATATATATATATATATATATATATATATATATATATATATATATATATATATATATATATATATAATATATAATGTCGTACCTAATAGCCAGAACGCACTTCTCTGCCTACAATGCAAGGCCCGATTTGCCTAATAAGCCAAGTTTTCAT
Organism: Procambarus clarkii; assembly: GCF_040958095.1. Lineage (NCBI taxonomy): Eukaryota > Metazoa > Arthropoda > Malacostraca > Decapoda > Cambaridae > Procambarus > Procambarus clarkii. The sequence continues at coordinate 1,635,205 of NW_027189155.1, read as the reverse complement.
TAATTGTTTTTCGACTACCTAACCTAACCTAACCTAACTTTTTCGGCTACCTAACCTAACCTATAAAGATAGGTTAGGTTAGGTTAGGTAGGGTTGGTTAGGTTCGGTCATATATCTACGTTAATTTTAACTCCAATAAAAAAAATTGACCTCATACATAATGAAATGGGTAGCTTTATCATTTCATAAGAAAAAAAATTAGAGAAAATATGTTAATTCAGGAAAACTTGGCTTATTAGGCAAATCGGGCCTTGCATAGTAGGCCGAGAAGTGCGTTCTGGCTACTAGGTACGACATTATATATCTCCTCACTGTCCTGACATAGGACAGTGAGGTTCTACTCCTTGATATGTTGGTTACACAGACTCTCACGCTCGCGGGCTCCCACGCTGCAATAACCACGTTGATACCACCCCCGAAGAGTGTAAACGCTTAGTGAGTGAAATTGCATCTCTGATATTATAAGCGTGCCGGGGTTTAGTTAATGCAAACGATAACCTAAGTTATTTTTCCAGATAGCCTAGTTTAAGTTAGTTTATCCAAAGTTACCGAAAGTTTTCCTTGTTCAAAATTAACAATATCTAGTACTATATCATAGCCAATAAATTTTTATGACGTATTAGAACATTGTTGCATCCTGTCAGGAGGAGTTAAAACTTGTTCGAACGTTGAAGTTCTTGAACTTGAATCGGACATCAAACTTACCCGCCAAACGTGGTGTGTTTTGGTGTGTAATAGCTATTAAAACACTAATACACTCATAGACAAGTTGAAGTGCCACGTCGTCGAGGCGTCAACACCTTATGATGGTGTTTGACGCGTCCAGAGCAGCCAGGCAATTTGGGTCGACACAAATAGCTTCCTGGACCCAAAACCCCTTGGATACACGGACACGGACACTCACACGGACACGCACACGGACACTCATGGACTCTGACACGAACCGAAGGTTCGTGTCAGATAATAAGAAGGGAGTTGATAATATAATAAGGTTGTATAATAATAATATAATATATAATAATAATAATAATAATATAATATAATATATAATAATAATAATAATAATATAATAATATAATATATAATAATAATAATAATATAATAATAATAATATAATAATAATATAATAATAATAATAATATAATAACATAATTAGGTTGGTTAGGTTGGTTGGTTAGGTTGGTTGGTTAGGTTAGGTTGGTTGGTTTGGTTGGTTGGTTAGGTTTGGTTGGTTGGTTAGGTTAGGTTGGTTGGTTAGGTTGGTTGGTTGGTTAGGTTGGTTGGTTAGGTTAGGTTGGTTGGTTAGGTTGGTTGGTTGGTTGGTTAGGTTGGTTGGTTAGGTTAGGTTGCTCAGGTTAGGTTGGTTGGTTGGTTAGGTTGGTTAGGTTGGTTGGTTGGTTAGGTTGGTTGGTTAGGTTAGGTTGCTCAGGTTAGGTTGCTCAGGTTAGGTTGCTCAGGTTAGGTTGCTCAGGTTAGGTTGCTCAGGTTAGGTTGCTCAGGTTAGGTTGCTCAGGTTAGGTTGCTCAGGTTAGGTTGCTCAGGTTAGATTGCTCAGGTTAGGTTGCTCAGGTTAGGTTGCTCAGGTTAGGTTACATTGCTTAGATTGGTTGGTTACGTTGGTTAGGTTAGGTTGCTCAGGTTAGGTTGCTCAGGTTAGGTTGCTCAGGTTAGGTTGCTCAGGTTAGGTTACATTGCTTAGGTTGGTTGGTTACGTTGGTTAGGTTAGGTTGCTCAGGTTAGGTTACATTGCTTAGGTTGGTTGGTTACGTTGGTTAGGTTAGGTTGCTCAGGTTAGGTTGCTCAGGTTAGGTTACATTGCTTAGGTTGGTTGGTTACGTTGGTTAGGTTGGTTGGTTGGTTAGGTTGGTTGGTTAGGTTGGTTGGTTAGGTTGGTTGGTTGGTTAGGTTGGTTGGTTACGTTGGTTAGGTTAGGTTGCTCAGGTTAGGTTGCTTGGTTAGGTTAGATAGCTTAGGTTGCTTGGTTAGGTTAGTTAGGTTGGTTGGATAGCTAAGGTTGGTTGGTTACGTTGGTTAGGTTGGTTGGTTAGGTTGGGTTGGTTAGTTGATTAGGTTCTTTGGTTAGGTTGGTTGGTTAGGTTCTTCGGTTAGGTTAATTGGTTAGGTTGCTTGGTTAGGTTCTTCGGTTAGGTTGGTTGGTTAGGTTAGATAGCTTAGGTTGGTTGGTTAGGTTAGATAGCTTAGGTTGGTTGGTTAGGTTAGATAGCTTAGGTTGGTTGGTTAGGTTAGATAGCTTAGGTTGGTTGGTTAGGTTGGTTGGTTACGTTGGTTGGTTAGGTTGGTTGATTAGGTTGCTTGGTTAGGTTAGATAGCTTAAGTTGGTTGGTTAGGTTAGTTGGTTAGGTTAGTTGGTTAGGTTAGATTGCTTAGGTTGGTTAGGTTGGTTGGTTGGTTAGGTTGGTTGGTTAGGTTAGATTGCTTAGGTTGGTTGGTTAGGTTAGGTTGGGTTGGTTGGTTGGTTAGGTTAGGTTGGGTTGGTTGGTTGGGTAGGTTAGGTTAGGTTGGTTGGTTAGGTTAGATAGCTTAGGTTGGTTGGTTAGGTTGGTTGGTTGGTTAGTTAGGTTCGTTTGATAGGTTGGTTAGTTTAGGTTGGTTAGGTTAGGTTGCTTAGGTTGGTTGGTTAGGTTGGTTACGTTGGTTAGGTTGGTTGGTTAGGTTAGTTAGGTTGGTTGGTTAGGTTAGATAGCTTAGGTTGGTTGGTTGGTTAGGTTAGGTTAGGTTAGGTTAGGTTCCTTGGTTAGGTTGGTTGGTTAGGTTCCTTGGTTAGATTAGATAGCTTAGGTTGGTTGGTTAGGTTAGTTACATTGGTTGGTTAGGTTAGATAGTTTACATTGGTTACGTTGGTTGGTTAGTTAGGTTGGTTGGTTGGTTAGGTTGGTTGGTTAGGTTGGTTGGTTGGTTAGGTTGGTTTGGTTAGGTTGGTTGGTTGGTTGGTTGGTTAGGTTGGTTTGGTTAGGTTGGTTAGGTTGGTTGGTTGGTTAGGTTGGTTGGTTAGGTTGGTTAGGTTGGTTTGGTTAGGTTGGTTAGGTTGGTTGGTTAGGTTAGGTTGGTTACGTTGGTACTAACCAACTTAAGTTGGTTACGTTATTACATTGGTTAGGTTGGTTGGTCACGTTGGTTACGTTGGTTAGGTTGGTTGGTTACGTTGGTTGGTTGGTTACGTTGGTTAGGTTGGTTGGTTGGTTAGGTTAGGTTAGGTTAGTTTGGTTGGTTAGGTTAGGTTAGGTTGGTTAGGTTAGGTTGGTTGGTTAGGTTGCTTGGTTAGGTTGGTTGATTAGGTTGCTTGGTTAGGTTGGTTGGTTAGGTTCCTTGGTTAGGTTAGATAGGCTACCAACAATTACAGCCCTTTTTCTATTTCTGTTTCTACAAACCTAGCCTAAACTAACCTAACTTAACCTGCAAACCTAGCCTATTTCCTAGTCAAAACAAACATATCCTAATCTAAGCTAACCTAACCTAACCTAACGTAACTAACTCCTGAATACCTATTTACTGTTAGGTGAATAGATGTATTCGGTGATAGGAAACGCTACCTACAATTACAGCCCTTCTTCTTTTTCTATTTCTACAAACCTAGCCTATTTCCTAGCCTAAACTAACCTAACCTAAGGTAATCTAACTAACTCCTGGATACCTATTTACTGCTACGTGAACAGAGAAGACACGCTACCAACAATTACTGCCCTATTTCTATTTCAACAAAAATAGCCTATTTCTTAGCCTAAACTAATCTAACCTAATTAAACCTAACCTAACCTAATCTAACCTTACCTATATATATACTTCACTACTCACTATCATCATCACTACCACACTACTCACTAACATCATCACTACCTCACTACTCACCATCATCATCACTACCTCTCTACTCACCATCATCATCACTACCTCTCTACTCACCATCATCATTACCTCACTACTCGCCATCATCATCACTACCTCACCATCATCATCACTACCTCTCTACTCACCATCATCATCACTACCTCTCTACTCACTAACATCATCACTACCACACTACTCGCCATCATCATCATTACCTCACTACTCACCATCATCATCACTACCTAACTACTCACCATCACTACCACACTACTCACCATCATCATCACTACCTCACTACTCACCATCACTACCACACTACTCACCATCATCACTACCTCTATAAATATATATATATATATATATATATATATTTATATTATCCTGGAGTTTTGGTTGTCAACCCAAACGACCAAAATTAATGTGGTATTTACCCTCGATATAAAAAAATTAAAAAAATACAAAAATTACAAAATAACATTACAATAATTGGTCGAGTCTAAACTGTTGTAGTTGATGAAGCCAGGACCGGCGTGTCGAGTACCAGGCTTCTTTCTAGAGGAGTTATAATTTGTTACTTGCAGCGGCTGATGTGCACACCATTCACCAGCCTGGAATGTAACCTCGCATTAGCACTCTTTGATAATAATACAAATGTGTGCCGTAATTAGGTACTGCCACTTTTATTATAAGCTTCGGCCTAGCTTATTTATCACTAAGTGTATATATATATATATATATATATATATATATATATATATATATATATATATATATATATATATATATATATATATATATATATATATAGATATAGATATACACAAATTTAAATAACTTAAATTTTATATTTTGATTACTTTGGGCTCGACAGCCCTCGTCTTAACTACTTTCATTGTTTTTTAGGGGGTTAGTGTTTTTGGTAAGAATTTAATAGGATTCCAAAAAGCTAAACTGTGACTATTTAAGATTTATGTGGTGTAAACATTAGGATTTATGTGGTGTACACATTAGGATTTATGTGGTGTACACATTAGGATTTATGTGGTGTACACATTAGGATTTATGTGGAGTAAACATTAGGATTTATGTGGTGTAAACATTAGGATTTATGTGGTGTACACATTAGGATTTATGTGGTGTACACATTAGGATTTATGTGGTGTAAACATTAGGATTTATGTGGTGTAAACATTAGGATTTATGTGGTGTAAACATTAGGATTTATGTGGTGTAAACATTAGGATTTATGTAGTATAAACATTAGGATTTATGTGGTGTAAACATTAGGATTTATGTGGTGTAAACATTTGGATTTATGTGGTGTAAACATTAGGATTTACGTGGTGTAAACATTAGGATTTATGTGGTGTAAACATTAGGATTTATGTGGTGTAAACATTAGCATTTATGTGGTGTAAACATTAGGATTTATGTGGTGTAAACATTAGGATTTATGTGGTGTAAACATTAGCATTTATGTGGTGTAAACATTAGGATTTATGTGGTGTAAACATTAGGATTTATGTGGTGTAAACATTAGGATTTATGTGGTGTAAACATTAGGATTTATGTAGTATAAACATTAGGATTTATGTGGTGTAAACATTAGGATTTATGTGGTGTAAACATTTGGATTTATGTGGTGTAAACATTAGGATTTACGTGGTGTAAACATTAGGATTTATGTGGTGTAAACATTAGGATTTATGTGGTGTAAACATTAGCATTTATGTGGTGTAAACATTAGGATTTATGTGGTGTAAACATTAGGATTTATGTGGTGTAAACATTAGCATTTATGTGGTGTAAACATTAGGATTTATGTGGTGTAAACATTAGGATTTATGTGGTGTAAACATTAGGATTTATGTGGTGTAAACATTAGGATTTATGTGGTGTAAACATTAGGATTTATGTGGTGTAAACATTAGGATTTATGTGGTGTAAACAGAGACGGAACTGGTGGCGACAGTGAAGGCGTCAGTATAGGCTTGATGCATTGCGTTTATGCTTTTTGTTGTCACTGCTTCTCCTCTTCTCTATTATTATAAACAATCCTACACCTTAATAACAATAACGAGGCACAAGCAGTTGTTACAAAATTAATATTAATAGTTTCTGGCTTATAAACTTCCGTTTAAGCACAAGGGACGTCTTCGCTTGGCAATGTTTACAATCTCTCTGGCTAGCGTCGTCTCCCCCGGTGTTCGTGAGACAAGTAGCCGTCTACACCTCTGGCTAGCGTCGTCTCCCCCGATGTTCGTGAGACAAGTAGCCGTCTACACCTCTGGCTAGCGTCGTCTCCCCCGGTGTTCGTGAGACAAGTAGCCATCTACACCTCTGGCTAGCGTCGTCTTCCCCGATGTTCGTGAGACAAGTAGCCGTCTACACCTCTGGCTAGCGTCGTCTTCCCCGGTGTTCGTGAGACAAGTAGCCGTCTACACCGGATTCACGAAATATTTATATTTTCGACACGCTATTCTTAATTTTTATAGATAATATTTAGCGGTATGCAGTTATTATTCCTTTCTTTAGGATCATGTTGTCTTTCTTGAATAGTGGATATATATCTTAGTGTTCTTATGAGAATGTGGATTTTCTCATGTTTGGATTCAGACGCTTATAGTGTCGAAAACGGCTCGGATTGCAGTTGTTGTTGTTGTTGTTAGAGGAGGAAGCCTCGTGGATCTGTTCTATATATACAGCTTAGGTCGACTGCTAGCAGCCGTGGAGTGAGGACGTTTATCGACCCTCCGTGGCTGTTGGAGTTGTTTACTGTTTTGGTCGCCAGGTGTTGTGGGCGTCTCTGCCCTACCAGTTTTGTTGCCTGCCTGGCTGCGTTGACGTGGCAGTTCTGACATGGGGGCCATCTTCCTCCTGTTCAGCGTGTGAACTCCGTGGGCCTGGAGTTCACTTGTAAGGCTGGTTATCCGACCATCGAGATGGTGATGTGTGACATGCTTCGTGTCCCGGTGGAAGCTGTTTACGGTGTGGAGCTAGTTACGGGCGTGGGGGAGGACGAGTACCGGGACTTCCTCCGTCGGTACGGGGGGCGTACGTTGCCGTTGCCAGACGATGCCGGCTCTGTGGCGATTTCGGACCGCAGTGGTGCCCTGACTTATGTCAGTGTCCATGGTGCGCCCCTGGAGTTCCCTGATGACCTCCTCCGGCGTTACTTCGGGGGTTTTGGTACTGTTGTCAGCGTGCGGGTGAACACGCTCTCCTCGGGGCGGTATGCTGGGAGGCGTACAAACATTCGCACGTTGGGGATGCGCCTGCGGTCGGATATACCTTCTTCTGTCCGGCTTATGGGGTACTACGTCCGGGTGTATTATGGCCGGCAGCCTCGTACCTGTTTCCGGTGTGGCCTGTTGGGGCATCAGGCTGCCGGGTGCTCTGAGGCCCCTGCTGCTCCTGTCAACTTGTTCCGCGACGAGGATTTCCCGCCGCTCCCTCTGGAGGCAGTCTCCGGTGATGTTTTTTTTTTTTTTTTTTTTTTTTCTTTTTAGCAGGGATAATCCTGCGCGGGCCCTAAGCCTCTGGCTGGCCCACTAAGTGATGCCCGTTTCTGGTTTACCTGGGCGGAGGATGAGTATGTATGACCCGTATGGTCGCTTCAGTAAGATTTTGCCATATGTGTTTAACAACTTCCTCTGCTCTGTCGAATCGAAGGTGAAATCTTAACGGGTTTGTAACTGTGCACTGTGTTAGATAATGTTCCAGTGGTCTGTCGGGCATTTCTCCACAGTGTTGACATATCCTCTCACCTTCCGGAACCCGTAAGCCTATTTCCCATGCACATGGGTATCCAAGCCTGATGCGATGTAAGTGCACTTCTGTTGTTCTACTGCCCCCTTTCATCAAACTAAGTGGTTCGTAGTTGGTGGAATTCTTGTACCAACCCGCAGATCCTGATGTTGCAACTGCTGTGTTGTGGTCACTGTACAGCCTTCGCATTGCTCTGTTTCGAATCACTTTCTTCATCTGGGAGAGACTCGGTGGTATGTAAATGTCTACATTCCTCCTCTTAGTAGCAAGTTTCGCAGCTTCGTCTGCAATGTCATTACCTAATAGTCCCACATGACTTGGCACCCAGTTGATAAGCACCCGTCAGCCTTGTCGGTGGAGTGTGTGCATGAATGATAAGACATTGGTGATCAGATGGATGTTATCACATATGTGTTCCTGTTGCAAGGTTTCAATGGCGGTTCTCGAATCTGTATGGACGATAACATGTTGGCGGTGTTCAGCAAGAGCATGTTCCAAAGCCTTTTGAATGGCTAGCATCTCAGTCTGTAAAGTCGAACACCCATTTGAGAGCCTCCAACTATATACAGAGTTTCCTGCTTTAACTGCAGCTCCGGTTTCCTGTCCCTGCTGGTCTACTGACCCATCCGTGAAGTAAGTGAAGCTGTCGGATGCCATGTTTGCTTCTATATGCATCTGTGCAATGTGACGTAGCAGATGAGGATGTGTCTGGTTCTTCTTTCCGTCAAGAGCCATAATCTGAAAGTCTGCTGGCAGAGATTCCCAAGGGGCTTGTATAACAAAGTCTGCATGTATGTCGTCGACACCCCTCTCAGTGACTGTGTTTGCCATATCAAACGTATCGATGGCGTTTAACGCACAATGGGTCCACCTGTTGCTATTGGAGGCTCTTCTGTCCAGAGTTAGTGCTCCAGTGATCAAATCTTTAAGTGAACAGATTCTAGGTCTAGTCAATATCTTGGTCAGCATGCACGCAGCAATCCCCTTTACCCTTATTTCAATCGACGTTAGCTTTGTCTCTAGTCTTAGGTTCAGGATTTTAGTCCATCTGGGAGCACCTGTTATGACTCGCAATGCATCATTTTGAAGAACCTCAACGTTTGCCCACTGACCAGGAGAAAGAGTGAGTAAGGCAGGTGCTGCATAATCAACCAGGGAACGAACGGCGTGTATGTACAACATTCTTAACACTTTGTGTCCCGCTCCTAGACGGGGCCCTGTGATTGCTCTCATTATATTTATTCGTGACTTTGCTTTCTCCTTTAGATATTGAATTTGCTTATTGAATGTCATCTTAAAATCAATCCACACTCCGAGATATCGATATTGTGGAACCCACTGAAGGTTAATGTCCTGAATGCGTAGGTGCCTGTCTGGAGCCTTGCCACCTAGTCTCATCGCCTTAGACTTCTGTGCAGATATTTTTAGCCCTAAAACACTGCATTCAGATGTCACTTGATCTAAAGCACCTTGAGCTTTATTTAGAAGTGAAGGACCCGTAACGACTAATGCTAGATCATCAGCATAGCTTAGCAATGTAACCCCTTCTGTAAAGGACATGGTAACAAGGTTTTCCATAAGGATGTTAAAAAGACTAGGACTGAGGACTCCTCCTTGTGGAGTCCCATTCTCGTGCAAGTGGTAGTCCGACACTTGTCCTTGCAACTTTACTCTGGCATACCTGTGACTTAGGTAATCTTGAATCCATGCTAGCATTTTCCCCCTCACACCTTTTTTAACTAAGGTGTGTAGTATTGCTGGCGGGCTTGCAAGTTCAAATGCTTTTTCCAGATCAAGGAAGACCACTATAGCTGGACCCGAGTTAACTGTTCCTAGTAATGTTGCTATGCAGTTGGCAGTACCTACACCTCTAGTGAAGCCAAATATGTGTTTATGAAGGTCTCCAGTCTTCCACAGTAGCCTATTTAAGACCATCCGTTCTGCAGTTTTACTAACGCATGATGTTAAGGAAATGGGTCTGTAATTGCCAGGTTCATTCGGCTTAGGAATCGGTATGATGTCTGCTTTCTTCCAAGAGGGCGGTAGTTTGCCTTGCTGCCAAGACGCATTGATGACGTCCAACATCCCTCGGTCTCCAGCAGGACCTGCATGTGCGATCATTGAGTATGTAATGTTATCAGCACCTGGTGCAGTGTCCTTACCACCCTTTTTGGCTCTGCTTAGTTCCTGTTCGGTGAAGGGACAGTCACATTCGTCATTTATAGCTAAGCCCTCATGAATGACTGTCATCCTCTCTTGTTTTAAGTGGTCTTGCTACCTTCGGACCATTGCAGGAAGCTGATATGAAGCTGTTCTTTCTGCAAATTGGAGAGCAAGTCTCTCAGCCTCCTGCAATGGTTGAATACATGCCTGTGGCCGGGCTGGTCGACCTGATATAGTTTTAATCTGACCCCATATCTTGCCAAGACTACTATGTTCATTTAGAGTTTGACACCACTCAAACCATCTTGCCTCCTTTACTTCTCGAGAAACTCGCCTTGCTTCAGATATCACCGCTCGTAGCAGAGTTCTTCCTTCTGGTGTGGGGTTTCTCTTTAGATGTTTTCTGAAGATGTTGACTCTGTGGTTCTGTTCTTTAACGTCATTACTATAGAACCAATAGTTCTTTCGTTTCGTGTTACCTGTGATAATGATTGGAATAGCTTTGTTCGCAGCAGCTGCAACGGCTTCCTGCAGATTGGTCTCGTGTATGTTCAAATCCCCAGGTGGCGTGTACGTTGCATACCATTTTTCAAGTTCTTCCTGGTATACATTCCAATTGGCCTTTCCTAAATTCCACCGAGGCCGCGCAGGAGGTGTAGGAGGTCATGCCAGGTTGAGTGTCGTGACAGTAGCATAGTGGTCACTAGTGATCACCGGGTCTACTTCCCACTTCGCCTGTTGCTGGAGTGCTGTGGAGATGAATGTAAGATCAAGGGAACCTCCTAGAATGTGAGTGGGTTCCCCAGTGTTGAGAAGTGTAATTTCAGGTACTTCTCGCAGAGCTGCAGCTAAATGGCGCCCATCTGCATTGGCTGGCCCAGTTGCACCTAACTCTGGATGATGAGCATTAAAATATCCAGCAAGAATTAAATTTTCCTGCGTGGCCAAGGCAAGCACTGCCTCTGCTTCTAGTTTACGTCTAGGGGGCTTGTAGACGTTGTATATGAGGAGCTCAAAATTAGCCATATTCACTGTTACTGCTAATACCTCTACTCCATCCCCACATGAAACCGAGTCTATTTTCTTGCTGGGTATGGTGTTTCTGACTAGGGTCATTAATCCTCTTAGTCTCCCCTGCTCATACGGGAGAACATAGTGCTGATATCCAGCTAATCTGAAGGATTTCGTGGCTGGGAAAAGAGTTTCTTCCAAAACGATTATATCTGCTTTCGTGCTGATTGCAGCCTCCTGAAGTGTGTGTTTTTTATTTCCAAGACCTTGTATGTTCCACTGCAGAATTCGTAATGGCCAGACGACGGGTTCGGTTGGTTTAGCTTGTTCTACTAGAACTCCTCCTCGGAATCGACCTCTATATTCTCCGCCTCGCAAGTCGTGTCGCTGCAAATCGGACTGCATTGATAGTTCGTGGTCATCCCCGACGTTGTTGGAATCTGTGCATAACTGTGGTCCATCGCTATGGTGTTGGAAGTGCTGCAGGTCGGACTGCATTGATTGCTCGCGGCCGTTTCTTGTGTTGGCGGAACCTGCGCATCTCTGCTGTTCAATACGTCTTTGTTGGCGTTGCTGCAGATCAGACTGCATTGGCTGTTGTTGTCTGTCTCCTGTGTTTGAAGATTCTGTTGATCGTGGGTGGTCACTGCGTCTTGCAGTTGCGTTTGTGAATGTCGATGTTCCCGTGTCTTGACTAGCCGACTGTTGTCGGTAGTCAGTACGTCCAAGTTGCGTTGTTTGTCCTCTTGTGCTCCATCCTGTCGGAGACTGTCTATTTCTCGTGTAACTGTGGTCTGCTGCACGATCTTGTCCATTATCACACAAGTGATGTCTTGAGTCTGTTGTTGTGAGGCGTTCTGCGTCATCTGTAGGCAATTGATAATGGTCTCTGCCATGATCTTCACGATGGTTTGCAGCTGGACCTCGGTAAAACTGTATAGCTGGTGAGTAGATTCCGAAAGTAAGTGTTTTCTGCTCATTTGCACTTGCTGGACTTCTGCAACACTTTCGTGTAATGTCTGATTCGGAATTGACAGATTCGGGAAATTTTGCTCTGTGAGAGCGGGTGGCTGTTGTGGCTGTGCACGAGTGTTCCAGACGGTGGTGTTGGTGGATGTACCGCTGGTCAGTGTGTTGACCCTGGCCTGAGCTGTCTGCACTTTTTGTTTCCGTGCAGAGCAGGTTGTGCTCCAGGCATGATGTTTGCCTCCACAATTTGGACATTTGGCTGTTGTGGTCTGGTTTGCCTTGTGCTTGGCAATACAGTCTTTGGTGGGATGTCTCATGCTGCACACTCCGCACCTCTCCTGTCCTGTGCAGCGTGACTGATGGTGGCCGTATTTCTGACACCTGAAGCAGCGTAGGGGTTCCGGGACGTATGGCCTCTGTCGGTATGTCCCCCAATTTCCAAGACCGAAAGTTTCCGGCACATGTCCCATGACGGTCACCAGAACCTGACGCGTCGCTGCCTTGTCTACTTTTGTGTGGCAACGTTCCGCACTCAGGACTTGCTTGTGTTCTAGCACTGGATCCAGGGGAAAGTCGAATGGGTATCCCAAAAGCACGACTCGTGTGCGTCGTTCTGAAGGGTCCAGCTTTACCAAGCACACAGGTTTCCCCTGCAGGACTCTTACCTTCTCTAAGTAATGTGCAGTCTGTTGGTCTTGAGGTGTCAGTATTATTTCTCCCTTCAGGTTGACTGTAATGGAAAGTTTGAGCTCTGGTTGTTCTTTTTCCATCGCCGTTACTACTCCATATGCTGTAGGAAAGTGGTCGGTCTGCATGATCTTGAATTTCGGAAGAAGTGCAGAGGCTGGCGATGTCTGGTGTGAGACTGGTGGTGTCCTCCCCTGTCCCATACTGCTGTCCTGCGGCTGGGCTGTGGAGAGAGGAACAATGGCCGACATTGGCTGGCGTGAAACCGGTGGTGTCCTCTCCTGACTCATACTGCCGTCCCGCGGCAGCGTTGCGGACAGAGCATTGACTGACACTGGCTGGTGTGTGACTGACGCTGTCCTCTCTAGGTCCATTACGTCCGCTGACTTGCTGGTAGAAGCAAGTGGTAAAGCCTCGATAGCAGTTTTCTTTGGGGCCTGCTGCACATCGGTCCCCTGTCCTTCCTCGTCCGAAAGCTGCTTCCATTCCCTCTTGCGCTGAGCCTTCCCCATGGCTCGCTACACGTAGTGAGAACCGACTCAAACCACCGGAGCAGCAGGCGACACGTCCTCACTGCACGGTAGCTCAGGAGCCCACTATCCCCGGTGATGTTGATGAGGTGGTGCGCGTCCCGTCTGCTGCTGCAGCTTCCCCGGCTGCGCCTGCCGTTCGTCCGGTTGTTGCCGTCCCTCCTCCGGTTGTTGCCGTCCCTCCTCCGGTTGTTGCCGTCCCTCCTCCGGTTGTTGCCGTCCCTCCTCCGGTTGTTGCCGTCCCTCCTCCGGCTGTTGCCGTCCCTCCTCCGGTTGTTGCCGTCCCTCCTCCGGTTGTTGCCGTCCCTCCTCCGGTTGTTGCCGTCCCTCCTCCGGTTGTTGCCGTCCCTCCTCCGGTTGTTGCCGTCCCTCCTCCGGTTGTTGCCGTCCCTCCTCCGGTTGTTGCCGTCCCTCCTCCGGTTCTTGAGGTACCGTCGGTTGGTCTGCCTGATCCTGTCGCTGTCCCAGCTGCTCCCGTGGCCCTCCCTGGAGCTCCCTGTGTGACGTCACTGTCTTCTCCCTCGTCTTCTGATGCTGCGCCTGGCCCTGTGTCCGTGACTCGGGTCCCGGATGTGCTGGGTGCTGGGGTGACTGCGGAGCCTCCTGCTGTGTGTGGTCCGGTTCCCCCTGTGGTAGAGGCTGCTGCCGTCCTGGCATCGGTTCCTTCGGCTCGTGGTACCCGTGTTTCTGGGTTACTTACCGGCTGTGACGATATCCGGCCGGTGCCCAAACGTTCCCGGCGTTCGTCTTCTTCCTGGGCCGACGTTGGTGACTTCAGTGACTTTGGGGCTTCAGATGTTGACAGTGTGGATACAGATGCATCGATGTCTCCGCGGTTCGTGGTGGCGGAGGTCCATGTGCCTGCCGGTGCTGGTGCCTGTGTCTCGGACGTGCCTTCGGTTCTTTCTCCGCCGGGGGACTCTCCACAGTGTGGGGTGGTGGCTCCCGCTGCCAGGGATGGTGTGGACTCTGGTGCTGGGCGTGGCCTGGTGGTGACGTTACGGAAGGATGCGCGCCGTCCGGGTTCCCTGCTGTCGTCTGGTGGTGTGCCCGGGGCCACGGGTACCCCTGTGGTGCGGGTGCGCGTTGGGGCCCTGGGGGACGTGTTGCCGGCGTCTGTGATGCCACCGGGTCACTGGTCGAAGATTGCCGAGTTACTGCTGTCTGACGGACCGGAGTGTTTTCGTGGGGGGCAAGTTCCCTTCCTGTGGGGGCGAGTGGCGACTTCTCGCCTCATGAGTACTACCATCTGGGTCCCCAGTTTGCAGGTGTTTGTTGCCCCGGTTCCAGATGTTATGGCGTCACCGGTGGATGGACGAGACCCTTGGCAATGGGTGCTCTGGGAGGCGTTCAATGTAAGATTCCCGCGGGCCAAGTTCCCGGGCAAGTTTGTGCTCTGATTTCTTGTGTGTTTGCTCTATGACGTGCTGTGTGCCCTTCTGGCTGTTTGTTTGCCCTGTTCTATTATGTGCTTCTGCCTCTCCCTTTGTGCGTAGCTTTGCCGTGTGGCATATTAGTTTCTAGTGCTTGGCGTCACTCGTTTCGCGTTTTGGCTTGGCGTTTCGCCTCTTCTGGCTTTTCTGCGATTCACCCTTCACGGGTACGCCGGGGCGCATCCGATCCCACGATCGTCGTCGCCCCTAACTCAACAACAACAACAACAACATATATACAGCTTAAACCACGTGGTCTCTCTTCCTTCCAGTCATCTGTAGATATAAACCTACAATTCCTGTATAACAGGCTATGTGTTTTGTTTACATATATGTGTGTGTATGCGTAACTACCTAAATGTACTTACATGACGAGAGCTTCGCTCGTGGTGTCCCGTCTGGATTTATATTACAATAATTGTATAACTTGAGAATAATTTCTGTTTAGGACAAAGGTTCATTTCCCTGTTTGTCAGTAGGCTATCACTGAAACCGTAATATGCTTTCGGACCATCGCAAATACTTATATAACTACCGAGGTGGTCTGAGAGGGCGGTTCGTGTATGCTTCCCAGTGTGTACGTGTGGGCGTACATATGTGCGGTCGTACGTACGTGCGGGTGTACGTATGTGCGGGCGTACATATGTGCTGGAATGCGTCTATTACGCCCGAGTGTTTATTGATGAACACTCATGGGTTTGGCGGTGCTATGAGTCCATGGGCGGCATGAGTATGTGGGCGGCATGAGTATGTGGGCGGCATGAGTATGTGGGCGACATGAGTATGTGGGCGGCATGAGTGTGTAGGCCAAATATGAGTGTGTGTGTATGTGTACCTCACGAGTGTCATGAGGCATAGGAGCGTGGGTGACAGGCTCGCAGACTGCACATGTGCCTGTGCAGCATACTCATATGGGAAGCATAGACGTGAGGGCAGCATACATGAGGGCTTCATACACACGTCACACACACACCTGCTAGCGGCATCCAAGTGTGTGTGAGGCACTCAGATGTAGGGGGGGGGGGGAGGTGAGTGCCACTGGCCTCAGATGGCAGATGAGGAGTTATGAGGAAAGGGCAGATGTGTGGGGGGGGGGGGTCCTGGAGTGAAGAGGCAGGTGGATGAGGATGAAAGTGTAGGTGGATGAGGGGGAAGGGGAGGGGGTGAGGGGAAACTACTGTGGACCCTCTCACCTGCTGACATTTCACACCAACCTCCACCCACTCACTCACCCTTCTCACAGTCCATTCACTCTCACTCACCCTCTCTTACAGTCCAATCACTCTCACTCACCCTCTCTCACAGTCACTCACTCTCACCCTCACAGTTCACTCACTCTCACCCTCACAGTTCACTCACTCTCACTCACCCCCCAAAACCACATATTTCTAAACACCCAGTCTCATATGTACCAATATCACATGCCACACCCGTCATCTCACACATCATCGTCATTTCCCCCCCCCCCTAGTATCTGTGGTCCTCCACACCTACATGGTCTCCCACACCTGCACCAACACCCACACCTGTGTCTCCTCCCACACCTGGGTGACCCACACTAACCTGAGACAAAGCCTTTAACAGCCGAGTGGTGAGACAGTCGGTTGACACAGGGGACACAGGGGACACAGGTGGAAACTGAGAGCCCAAATGAGCCACAGAGATATTTGAAAGAACTTGTTTAGTGTCAGAGTGGTTGACAAATGGAATGCATTAGGAGGTGATGTGGTGGAGGCTGACTCCATACACAGTTTCAAGTGTAGATATGACAGAGCCCAATAGGCTCAGGAATCTGTACACCTGTTGATTGACGGTTGAGAGGCGGGACCTAAGAGCCAGAGCTCAACCCCCGCAAACACAACTAGGTGAGTACAACTAGGTGAGTACACACACACACACACACACACACACACACACACACACATGTCAGTTAGCCTAAATTCTCCAATATTCATCCATAACACTGCCTCACGGGACTGCAACCTTATCAAACAAAGCTGTCTGGTATTTCTAACTGTCAACACAAATTAACAACTTAACATATCAATCATTGCAACTGTTGATAAATAGACACTAACTAACCTTGCTATGAGATATAAATACAAGTGCCAAATTTGATTCAGAAGGCAACTCCAGCGTGGCCTAGTCGGATAGAACAAGTTCCTAATCCGGATAGATCTGCGTTCGAGCCTGTCGGAACGGTTGCAAGTACAGGGCACAGATTTCTCTGTGTGTCCCCTCCTGTAGGAGCATCAGTTTCGATAGATTCTCTGGATAGCCGAAGATTGATTGACCGACTCCTTGGAATGTGGGGAAGGGTTGAAGTCCGGGGGGCCACGGACGGATACCTGGATCCACTGACCTCGGGCAGGTCTTTCAATCCACCTGGATTTTAGGTGGGGAGAAGGGAGGCAATTTGGGTCGACACAAATAGCTTCCTGGACCCAAACCCCTTGGATACACGGACACGGACACTCACACGGACACGCACACGGACATTCATGGACACGAACCGAAGGTTCGTGTCAGATAATAAGAAGGGAGTTGATAATATAATAAGGTTGTATAATAATAATATAATATATAATAATAATAATAATAATATAATATAATATATAATAATAATAATAATATAATAATATAATATATAATAATAATAATAATATAATAATAATATAATAATAATAACATAATTAGGTTGGTTAGGTTGGTTGGTTAGGTTGGTTGGTTAGGTTGGTTGGTTAGGTTAGGTTGGTTGGTTGGTTAGGTTAGGTTAGGTTGGTTGGTTAGGTTGGTTGGTTTGGTTGGTTGGTTTGGTTGGTTGGTTAGGTTGGTTGGTTAGGTTGGTTGGTTAGGTTAGGTTGGTTGGTTAGGTTGGTTGGTTAGGTTGGTTGGTTGGTTGGTTAGGTTGGTTGGTTAGGTTGGTTGGTTAGGTTAGGTTGGTTGGTTAGGTTAGGTTGGTTGGTTAGGTTGGTTGGTTAGGTTAGGTTGGTTAGGTTAGGTTGGTTGGTTAGGTTAGGTTGGTTGGTTAGGTTGGTTGGTTAGGTTAGGTTGGTTGGTTAGGTTGGTTGGTTAGGTTAGGTTGGTTGGTTAGGTTAGGTTGGTTGGTTGGTTGGTTAGGTTGGTTGGTTAGGTTGGTTGGTTAGGTTAGGTTGGTTGGTTGGTTGGTTAGGTTGGTTGGTTAGGTTGGTTGGTTGGTTAGGTTGGTTGGTTGGTTAGGTTGGTTGGTTAGGTTGGTTGGTTAGGTTGGTTAGGTTAGGTTGGTTGGTTAGGTTGGTTGGTTGGTTAGGTTGCTCAGGTTAGGTTGGTTGGTTGGTTAGGTTGGTTGGTTAGGTTGGTTGGTTAGGTTGGTTAGGTTAGGTTGGTTGGTTAGGTTGGTTGGTTGGTTAGGTTGCTCAGGTTAGGTTGGTTAGGTTGGTTGGTTGGTTAGGTTGGTTGGTTGGTTAGGTTGGTTGGTTGGTTAGGTTGGTTGGTTGGTTAGGTTGCTCAGGTTAGGTTGCTCAGGTTAGGTTGCTCAGGTTAGGTTGCTCAGGTTAGGTTGCTCAGGTTAGGTTGCTCAGGTTAGGTTGCTCAGGTTAGGTTGGTTGGATACGTTGGTTAGGTTAGGTTGGTCAGGTTAGGTTGCTTGGTTAGGTTAGATAGCTTAGGTTGCTTGGTTAGGTTAGTTAGGTTAGGTTGGTTGGTTAGGTTAGATAGCTTAGGTTGGTTGGTTGGTTACGTTGGTTGGTTGGTTGGTTAGGTTAGTTGGTTAGGTTACATTGCTTAGGTTGGTTGGTTACGTTGGTTAGGTTAGGTTGCTCAGGTTAGGTTGCTCAGGTTAGGTTAGATAGCTTAGGTTGCTTGGTTAGGTTAGTTAGGTTAGGTTGGTTGGTTAGGTTAGATAGCTTAGGTTGGTTGGTTGGTTACGTTGGTTGGTTAGGTTGGTTGATTAGGTTGCTTGGTTAGGTTAGATAGCTTAAGTTGGTTGGTTAGGTTAGTTGGTTAGGTTAGTTGGTTAGGTTAGATTGCTTAGGTTGGTTAGGTTGGTTGGTTAGGTTAGATTGCTTAGGTTGGTTGGTTAGGTTAGGTCGGGTTGGTTGGTTGGTTAGGTTGCTTGGTTAGGTTAGATAGCTTAGGTTGGTTGGTTAGGTTAGATAGCTTAGGTTGGTTGGTTGGTTACGTTGGTTGGTTAGGTTGGTTGATTAGGTTGCTTGGTTAGGTTAGATAGCTTAAGTTGGTTGGTTAGGTTAGTTGGTTAGGTTAGTTGGTTAGGTTAGATTGCTTAGGTTGGTTAGGTTGGTTGGTTGGTTAGGTTGGTTGGTTAGGTTAGATTGCTTAGGTTGGTTGGTTAGGTTAGATAGCTTAGGTTGGTTGGTTAGGTTCGTTTGTTAGGTTGGTTAGGTTAGGTTGCTTAGGTTGGTTGGTTAGGTTGGTTACGTTGGTTAGGTTGGTTGGTTAGGTTAGTTAGGTTGGTTGGTTAGGTTAGATAGCTTAGGTTGGTTAGGTTGGTTGGTTGGTTAGGTTGGTTGGTTAGGTTCCTTGGTTAGATTAGATAGCTTAGGTTGGTTGGTTAGGTTAGTTACATTGGTTGGTTAGGTTAGATAGTTTACATTGGTTACGTTGGTTGGTTAGTTAGGTTGGTTGGTTGGTTAGGTTGGTTTGGTTAGGTTGGTTAGGTTGGTTGGTTAGGTTAGGTTGCTTAGGTTGGTTGGTTAGGTTGGTTGGTTAGGTTGGTTAGGTTGGTTTGGTTAGGTTGGTTAGGTTGGTTGGTTAGGTTAGGTTGCTTAGGTTGGTTACGTTGGTACTAACCAACTTAAGTTGGTTACGTTATCACATTGGTTAGGTTGGTTGGTCACGTTGGTTAGGATGGTTGGTTACGTTGGTTAGGTGGTTGGTTACGCTGGTTGGTTGGTTACGTTGGTTAGGTTGGTTGGTTGGTTAGGTTAGGTTAGGTTAGTTTGGTTGGTTAGGTTAGGTTAGGTTGGTTAGGTTAGGTTGGTTGGTTAGGTTGCTTGGTTAGGTTGGTTGATTAGGGTGCTTGGTTAGGTTAGATAGCTTTGGTTGGTTGGTTAAATTAGATAGCTTAGGTTGGTTGGTTAGGTTAGATAGCTTAGGTTGTTTGGTTAGGTTGGTTGGTTAGTTAGGTTGGTTTGTTAGGTTGGTTAGGTTGGTTGGTTAGTTAGGTTGGTTTGTTAGGTTGGTTAGTTTGGTTGGTTAGGTTAGGTTGGTTGGTTAGGTTGGTTGGTTAGGTGGTTGGTTAGGTTAGGTTGGTTAGGTTAGGTTGCTTAGGTTGGTTGCTTAGGTTTGTAGCTTAGGTTGGTTGCTTAGGTTGGTTGGTTAGGTAGCTTGGTTAGGTTGCTTGGTTAGGTTAGATAGCTTAGGTTGGTTGGTTAGGTTAGATAGCTTAGGTTGGTTGGTTAGGCTAGATAGCTTAGGTTGGTTGGTTAGGTTAGATAGCTAAGGTTGGTTGGATAGGTTGGTTGGTTAGGTTAGATAGCTTAGGTTGGTTGGTTGGTTAGTTAGGTTGGTTTGTTAGGTTGGTTAGGTTAGGTTAGGTTAGGTTAGGTTAGGTTAGGTTGGTTGGTTAGGTTGGTTGGTTGGTTAGGTTAGGTTGCTTAGGTTGCTTGCTTAGGTTGGTTGCTTAGGTTGGTTACATTGGTTAGGTTGGTTGGTTAGGTTGGTTGGTTACATTGGTTAGGTTGGTTGGTTAGGTTGGTTGGTTACGTTGGTTGATTAGGTTGGTTGGTTAGGTTCCTTGGTTACGCTAGATAGGCTACCAACAATTACAGCCCTTTTTCTATTTCTATTTCTACAAACCTAGCCTAAACTAACCTAACTTAACCTGCCAACCTAGCCTATTTCCTAGTCAAAACAAACATATCCTAATCTAAGCTAACCTAACCTAACCTAACGTAACTAACTCCTGGATACCTATTACTGTTAGGTGAATAGATGTATTCAGTGATAGGAAAACGCTACCTACAATTACAGCCCTTCTTCTTTTTCTATTTCTACAAACCTAGCCTATTTCCTAGCCTAAACTAACCTAACCTAAGGTAATCTAACTAACTCCTGGATACCTATTTACTGCTACGTGAACAGAGAAGACACGCTACCAACAATTACTGCCCTATTTCTATTTCAACAAAAATAGCCTATTTCTTAGCCTAAACTAATCTAACCTAATTAAACCTAACCTAACCTAATCTAACCTTACCTATATATATACTTCACTACTCACTATCATCATCACTACCACACTACTCACTAACATCATCACTACCTCACTACTCACCATCATCATCACTACCTCTCTACTCACCATCATCATCACTACCTCTCTACTCACCATCACCATTACCTCATTACTCACCATCATCATCACTACCTCACCATCATCATCACTACCTCTCTACTCACCATCATCATCACTACCTCTCTACTCACTAACATCATCACTACCTCTCTACTCACCATCATCATCACTACCTCACCATCATCATCACTACCACACTACTCGCCATCATCATCATTACCTCTCTACTCACTAACATCATCACTACACACACTACTCGCCATCATCATCATTACCGTCACTACTCACCATCATCATCACTACCTCACTACTCACCATCACTACCACACTACTCACCATCATCATCACTACCTCACTACTCACCATCACTACCACACTACTCACCATCATCACTACCTCACTACTCACCATTATCATCACTACTTCTCTACTCACCACCATCATCATTTCCTCACTACTCACTAACATCATCACTTCCTCACTACTCACCATCATCATCATCATCACTACTCACCATTATCACTACCCACCATCATCACTACCACACTACTCATAAACATCATCACTACCACACTACTCACCATCATCACTACTACACTACTCACTATCATCACCACCACACTACTCGGTGAGTAGTGTGGTAGTGATAGTGAGTAGTGATGATGGTGAGTAGTGAGGTAGTGATGATGATGGTGAGTAGTGTGGTAGTGATGATGATGGTGAGTAGTGTGGTAGTGATGATGATAGTGAATAGTGTGGTAGTGATGATGATAGTGAGTAGTGAGGTAGTGATGATGATGGTGAAGTGTGGTAGTGATGATGATGGTGAGTAGTGTGGTAGTGATGATGATGGTGAGTAGTGAGGTAGTGATGATGATGGTGAGTAGTGTGGTAGTGATGATGATAGTGAAGTGTGGTAGTGATGATGATAATGAATAGTGTGGTAGTGATGATGATAGTGAGTAGTGAGGTAGTGATGATGATGGTGAGAAGTGATGATAGTGAGTAGTGTGGTAGTGATGATGGTGAGTAGTGAGGTAGTGATGATGATAGTGAGTAGTGAGGTAGTGATGATGGTGAGTAGTGATGATGATGGTGAGTAGTGTGGTAGTGATGATGGATGGTGAGTAGTGTGGTAGTGATGATGATAGTGATGTAGTGATGATGATGGTGAGTAGTGAGGTAAAAGATGATGATGGTGAGTAGTATGGGTAGTGATGATGATAGTGAATAGTGTGGTAGTGATGATGATAGTGAGTAGTGTAGTAGTGATGATGGTGAATAGTGTGGTAGTGATGATGATGGTGAGAAGTGATAGAAGTGATGATAGTGAGTAGTGATGATGATAGTGAATAGTGTGGTAGTGATGATGATGGTGAGTAGTGTGGTAGTTATTATGATAGTGAGGTAGTGATGGTGATAGTGAGGTAGTGATGATGATAGTGAATAGTGTGGTAGTGATGATGATGGTGAGTAGTGTGGTAGTGATAATGATAGTGAATAGTGTGGTAGTGATGATGATGGTGAGTAGTGATGATGATAGTGATTAGTGAGGTAGTGATGATGGTGAGTAGTGAGGTAGTGATGATGATAGTGAGTAGTGAGGTAGTGATGATGATGGTGAGTAGTGTGGTAGTGATGATGATGGTGAGTAGTGTGGTAGTGATGATGATGGTGAGTAGTGATAGAAGTGATGACAGTGAGTAGTGTGGTAGTGATGATGATGATGAGTAGTGTGGTAGTGATGATGATAGTGAGTAGTGAGGTAGTTATGATGATGGTGAGTAGTGTGGTAGTTATGATGATGGTGAGTAGTGAGGTAGTGACGATGATAGTGAATAGTGTGGTAGTGATGATGATGGTGAGTAGTGTGGTAGTGATGATGATAGTGAGGTAGTGATGCTGATGGTGAGAAGTGATGATAGAGAGTAGTGGTAGTGATGATGGTGAGTAGTGATGATAGTGAATAGTGTGGTAGTGATGATGGTGAGTAGTGTGGTAGTGATGATGATAGTGAGTAGTGTGGTTAGTGATGTTGATCGTGAGTATTGTGGTAGTGATGATGATAGTGAGTAGTGAGGTAGTGATGATGATGGTGAGTAGTGATGATGATGGTGAGTAGTGTGATAGTGATGATGATGGTGAGTAGTGAGGTAGTGATGGTGTTGCTAAGTAGTGTGGTAGTGATGTTGATCGTGAGTATGTGGTAGTGATGATGATGGTGAGTATTGTGGTAGTGATGATGGTGAGTAGTGAGGTAGTGATGATGATGGTGAGGTAGTGATGATGATGGTGAGGTAGTGTGAGGTAGTGATGATGGTGAGGTAGTGATGATGGTTAAGAGTAGTTGTGGTAGTGATGATGGTGAGTAGTGTGGTAGTGATGATGATGGTGAGGTAGTGATGATGGTTAAGAGTAGTGTGGTAGTTGATGATTGGTGAGTAGTGTGGTAGTGATGATGTTTATGTGTAGTGTGGTAGTGATGATGGTGAGAGTGTGGTAGTGATGATTGTTTATGAGTAGTGTGGTAGTGATGATGGTGAGTAGTGATGATGATAGGTGAGTAGTCAGGAAGTGATGATGTTAGTGAGTAGTGAGGTAGTGATGATGGTGAGTAGTGTGGTAGTGATGGTGAGTAGTGAGGTAGTGATGATGGTGAGTAGTGTGGTAGTGATGGTGAGTAGTGAGGTAATGATGATGATGGTGAGTAGAGAGGTAGTGATGATGATAGTGAGGTAGTGATGGGTGAGTAGTGTGAGGTAATGATGATGGTGAGTAGAGAGGTAGTGATGATGATGGTTGAGTAGAGAGGTAGTGATGATGATGGTGAGTAGTGAGGAAGTGATGATGTTAGTGAGTAGTGAGGTAGTGATGATGGTGAGTAGTGTGGTAGTGATGGTGAGTAGTGAGGTAATGATGATGATGGTGAGTAGTGTGGTAGTGATGGTGAGTAGTGAGGTAGTGATGATGATGGTGAGTAGGGAGGTAGTGATGATGTTAGTGAGAATTGTGGTAGTGATGATGATGGTGAGTAATGAGGTAGTGATGATGTTAGTGAGTAGTGTGGTAGTGATGATGATAGTGAGTAGTGAAGTATATATATAGGTAAGGTTAGATTAGGTTAGGTTAGGTTTAATTAGGTTAGATTAGTTTAGGCTAAGAAATAGGCTATTTTTGTTGAAATAGAAATAGGGCAGTATTGTTGGTAGCGTGTCTTCTCTGTTCATGTAGCAGTAAATAGGTATCCAGGAGTTAGTTAGATTACCTTAGGTTAGGTTAGTTTAGGCTAGGAGAATAGGCTAGGTTGTAGAAATAGAAAGAAGAAGAAGGCTGTAATTGTAGGTAGCGTTTCCTATCACCGAATACATCTATTCACCTAACAGTAAATAGGTATCCAGGAGTTAGTTACGTTATCCAGGTTAGGTTAGGTTAGCTTAGATTAGGATTATGTTTGTTTTGACTAGGAAATAGTCTAGGTTGGCAGGTTAAGTTAGGTTAGTTTAGGCTAGGTTTTGTAGAAATACCTGCCAGACCCCCCACACCAGCCAGACCCCCCACACCAGCCAGACCTCCCACACCAGCCAGACCTCCCACACCAGCCAGACCTCCCACACCAGCCAGACCCCCCACACCAGCCAGACCAGCAAGTACAGCCACAACAGCAACTGTACCAACAAGTACAGCCACAACAGCAACTGTACCAACAAGTACAGCCACAACAGCAACTGTACAACAAGTACAGCCACAACAGCAACTGTACCAACAAGTACAGCCACAACAGCAACTGTACCAGCAAACACAGTCACAACAGCAACTGTACCAGCAAACACAGCCACAGCAGCATCTGTACCAGCAAACCACAGGCATCTAACCAGCAACCCCACAGCAACTGTACCAGCAAACACAGTCACAACAGCAACTGTACCAGCAAACACAGCCACAACAGCATCTGTACCAGCAAACACAGTCACAACAGCAATCTGTACCAGCAAACACAGTCCACAACAGCAACTGTACCAACAGTACAGCCACAACAGCAACTGTACCAACAAAGTACAGCCACAACAGCAACTGTACCACAAGTACAGCACACAACAGCAACTGTACAACAAGTACAGCCACAACAGCAACTGTACCAACAAGTACAGCACAACAGCAACTGTACCAGCAAACACAGCCACAACAGCAACTGTACCAGCAAACACAGCCACAACAGCAACTGTACCAGCAAACACAGTCACAACAGCAACTGTACCAGCAAACACTGCCACAACAGCAACTGTAACCAGCAAACACAGCCACGAACAGCATCTGTACCAGCAAACACAGTCACAACAGACTCTGTACCAACAAGTACAAGCCACACAGCAACTGTACCAGCAAACACAGTCACAACAGCAACTGTACCAGCAAACACAGCCACAACAGCAATCTGTACCAGCAAACACAGCCACAACAGCAACTGTACCAGCAAACACAGTCACAACAGCAACTGTACCAGCAAACACAGCCACACAGCATCTGTACCAGCAAACACAGCCACAACAAGACAAAGCTGTACCACAAACACAGCCACAACAGCAACTGTACCAGCAAACACAGCCACAACAGCACTGTACCAAGCAAAACACTGCCACAACCAGCTGTACCAGCAAACACAGCCACACAGCACTGTACCAGCAAACACAGTCACAACAGCATCTGTACCAACAAACACAGCCACAAGAGCATCTGTACCAGCAAACACAGCCACAACAATAACAACAGCTGTACCAACAAACACAGCCACAAGAGCATCTGTACCAGCAAACACAGCCACAACAATAACAACAGCTGTACCAACAAACACAGCCACAAGAGCATCTGTACCAGCAAACACAGCCACAACAATAACAACAGCTGTACGACCAACAAACACAGCCACCACCACAACATCACCTGTAACAACAACACTTGTAACAACAAATGCCTACCTTAGTTAGTTAGTAGTATGACTAGCCTAGTTAGTAATATGCCGACCATCTTGGCTTTAGACACTTGAGTTATCCTGGGTGTGGCATGCCTGCCTCGACCATTCTCACTCTGTTTACTCTTGTTCTTAAGAGGTCTTAGTCATCATTACGTCTCTGCTGAGTTGTTTACTAAGCTATTTCTGTTGATACATATACATACACACCACACACACACACACACAACACACAAAACATATATAATATAACACTTATATATATATATATATAATAGTATATATATATATATATATATATATATATATATATATATATATATATATATATTATATATATATATATATATATATTTATAAATATGACCGAAAAAGTAAGATTAATAATTCTAACCTGTTGCATAAGCAACAGGTCTCCATTAAGGAACATATAATCTCTTCCCACAACCAAACCATCGCCAGAGAAATCCTAGTAAACAACACAGAAATCATCGATAGATACAGCGATAGCAGGCGGCTTGACGTTTGCGAGGCACTACACATCAAGAAGTCAACACCAGCAATCAACAGCCAATTATTGCACAACTATATTCTACCCACCTCAAGACTCCGCTCCAATATAGAAGCATCAAGAAATATGGACCAATAGGCTTTCTACAAACACTTCTATTCAATACCCATTGTTTCGTGTTCTGTCTTGTGTTGATGAAATTAATACCCTATTAATGCCACCTCTTGTTCTGTCTTGTGTTGATGAAATTAATACCCTATTAATGCCACCTCTTGTTCTGTCTTGTGTTAATGCCACATCACCCCTTCCACCTCACTCAAATGTAGATATAAAATCGGAGATGCGTAAGTTCTATTCAGTTGTGTATTTGTGAACTAAAGTCTTTGAAAATGTAATAAGTTTTACGAAACGCGCTCGTGTCGCGTCAGACTAGAAATAAAAATGAATTTTGGAGAATTGATTTTTGATTTACCTCCAACAGTGAAAAGAAATGTACGAAAGATTGAGAAAATTGTCAACCCAAACGACCAAAATTAATGTGGTATTTACCCTCGATATAAAAAAAAATAAAAAAATACAAAAATTACAAAATAACATTACAATAATTGGTCGAGTCTTAACTGTTGTAGTTGATGAAGCCAGGACCGGCGTGTCGAGTACCAGGCTTCTTTCTAGAGGAGTTATAATGGGTTACTTGCAGCGGCTGATGTGCACACCATTCACCAGCCTGGAATGTAACCTCGCATTAGCACTCTTTGATAATAATACAAATGTGTGCCGTAATTAGGTACTGCCACTTTTATTATAAGCTTCGGCCTAGCTTATTTATCACTAAGTATATATATATATATATATATATATATATATATATATATATATATATATATATATATATATATATATATATATATATATATATATATATATATATATATATACACAAATTTAAATAGCTTAAATTTTATATTTTGATTACTTTGGGCTCGACAGCCCTCGTCTTAACTACTTTCATTGTTTTTTAGGGGGTTAGTGTTTTTGGTAAGAATTAAATAGGATTCCAAAAGGCTAAACTGTGACTATTTAAGATTTATGTGGTGTAAACATTAGGATTTATGTGGTGTACACATTAGGATTTATGTGGTGTACACATTAGGATTTATGTGGTGTACACATTAGGATTTATGTGGAGTAAACATTAGGATTTATGTGGTGTAAACATTAGGATTTATGTGGTGTACACATTAGGATTTATGTGGTGTACACATTAGGATTTATGTGGTGTAAACATTAGGATTTATGTGGTGTAAACATTAGGATTTATGTGGTGTAAACATTAGGATTTATGTGGTGTAAACATTAGGATTTATGTAGTATAAACATTAGGATTTATGTGGTGTAAACATTAGGATTTATGTGGTGTAAACATTAGGATTTATGTGGTGTAAACATTAGGATTTATGTGGTGTAAACATTAGGATTTATGTGGTGTAAACATTAGGATTTATGTGGTGTAAACATTAGAATTTATGTGGTGTAAACATTAGGATTTATGTGGTGTAAACATTAGCATTTATGTGGTGTAAACATTAGGATTTATGTGGTGTAAACATTAGGATTTATGTGGTG
Source organism: Procambarus clarkii (assembly GCF_040958095.1). NCBI lineage: Eukaryota > Metazoa > Arthropoda > Malacostraca > Decapoda > Cambaridae > Procambarus > Procambarus clarkii. The sequence continues at coordinate 1,607,400 of NW_027189155.1, read as the reverse complement.
TAAACATTAGCATTTATGTGGTGTAAACATTAGGATTTATGTGGTGTAAACATTAGGATTTATGTGGTGTAAACATTAGCATTTATGTGGTGTAAACATTAGGATTTATGTGGTGTAAACATTAGGATTTATGTGGTGTAAACATTAGGATTTATGTGGTGTAAACATTAGGATTTATGTGGTGTAAACAGAGACGGGACTCGTGGCGACAGTGAAGGCGTCAGTATAGGCTTGATGCATTGCGTTTATGCTTTTTGTTGTCACTGCTTCTCCTCTTCTCTATTATTATAAACAATCCTACACCTTAATAACAATAACGAGGCACAAGCAGTTGTTACAAAATTAATATTAATAGTTTCTGGCTTATAAACTTCCGTTTAAGCACAAGGGACGTCTTCGCTTGGCAATGTTTACAATCTCTCTGGCTAGCGTCGTCTCCCCCGGTGTTCGTGAGACAAGTAGCCGTCTACACCTCTGGCTAGCGTCGTCTCCCCCGATGTTCGTGAGACAAGTAGCCGTCTACACCTCTGGCTATCGTCGTCTCCCCCGGTGTTCGTGAAACAAGTAGCCGTCTACACCTCTGGCTAGCGTCGTCTCCCCCGGTGTTCGTGAGACAAGTAGCCGTCTACACCTCTGGCTAGCGTCGTCTCCCCCGGTGTTCGTGAGACAAGTAGCCGTCTACACCTCTGGCTAGCGTCGTCTCCCCCGGTGTTCGTGAGACAAGTAGCCGTCTACACCTCTGGCTAGCGTCGTCTCCCCCGGTGTTCGTGAGACAAGTAGCCGTCTACACCTCTGGCTAGCGTCGTCTCCCCCGGTGTTCGTGAGACAAGTAGCCGTCTACACCTCTGGCTAGCGTCGTCTCCCCCGATGTTCGTGAGACAAGTAGCTGTCTACACCTCTGGCTAGCGTCGTCTCCCCCGGTGTTCGTGAGACAAGTAGCCGTCTACACCTCTGGCTAGCGTCGTCTCCCCCGGTGTTCGTGAGACAAGTAGCCGTCTACACCTCTGGCTAGCGTCGTCTCCCCCGGTGTTCGTGAGACAAGTAGCCGTCTACACCTCTGGCTAGCGTCGTCTCCCCCGGTGTTCGTGAGACAAGTAGCCGTCTACACCTCTGGCTAGCGTCGTCTCCCCCGATGTTCGTGAGACAAGTAGCCGTCTACACCTCTGGCTAGCGTCGTCTCCCCCGGTGTTCGTGAGACAAGTAGCCGTCTACACCTCTGGCTAGCGTCGTCTCCCCCGGTGTTCGTGAGACAAGTAGCCGTCTACACCTCTGGCTAGCGTCGTCTCCCCCGGTGTTCGTGAGACAAGTAGCCGTCTACACCTCTGGCTAGCGTCGTCTCCCCCGGTGTTCGTGAGACAAGTAGCCGTCTACACCTCTGGCTAGCGTCGTCTCCCCCGATGTTCGTGAGACAAGTAGCCGTCTACACCTCTGGCTAGCGTCGTCTCCCCCGATGTTCGTGAGACAAGTAGCCGTCTACACCTCTGGCTAGCGTCGTCTTCCCCGGTGTTCGTGAGACAAGTAGCCGTCTACACCTCTGGCTAGCGTCGTCTCCCCCGATGTTCGCGAGACAAGTAGCCGTCTACACCTCTGGCTAGCGTCGTCTTCCCCGGTGTTCGTGAGACAAGTAGCCGTCTACACCGGATTCACGAAATATTTATATTTTCGACACGCTATTCTTAATTTGTATAGATAATATTTAGCGGTATGCAGTTATTATTCCTTTCTTTAGGATCATGTTGTCTTTCTTGAATAGTGGTTATATCTTAGTGTTCTTATGAGAATGTGGATTTTCTCATGTTTGGATTCAGACGCCTATAGTGTCGAAAACGGCTCGGATTGCAGTTGTTGTTGTTGTTGTTAGAGGAGGAAGCCTCGTGGATCTGTTCTATATATACAGCTTAGGTCGACTGCTAGCAGCCGTGGAGTGAGGACGTTTACCGACCCTCCGTGGCTGTTGGAGTTGTTTACTGTTTTGGTCGCCAGGTGTTGTGGGCGTCTCTGCCCTACCAGTTTTGTTGCCTGCCTGGCTGCGTTGACGTGGCAGTGCTGACATGGGGGCCATCTTCCTCCTGTTCAGCGTGTGAACTCCGTGGGCCTGGAGTTCACTTGTAAGGCTGGTTATCCGACCATCGAGATGGTGATGTGTGACATGCTTCGTGTCCCGGTGGAAGCTGTTTACGGTGTGGAGCTAGTTACGGGCGTGGGGGAGGACGAGTACCGGGACTTCCTCCGTCGGTACGGGGGGCGTACGTTGCCGTTGCCAGACGATGCCGGCTCTGTGGCGATTTCGGACCGCAGTGGTGCCCTGACTTATGTCAGTGTCCATGGTGCGCCCCTGGAGTTCCCTGATGACCTCCTCCGGCGTTACTTCGGGGGTTTTGGTACTGTTATCAGCGTGTGGGTGAACACGCTCTCCTCGGGGTGGTATGCTGGGAGGCGTACAAACATTCGCACGTTGGGGATGCGCCTGCGGTCGGATATACCTTCTTCTGTCCGGCTTATGGGGTACTACGTCCGGGTGTATTATGGCCGGCACCCTCGTACCTGTTTCCGGTGTGGCCTGTTGGGGCATCAGGCTGCCGGGTGCTCTGCGGCCCCTGCTGCTCCTGTCAACTTGTTCCGCGACGAGGATTTCCCGCCGCTCCCTCTGGCGGCAGTCTCCGGTGATGTTGATGAGGTGGTGCGCGTCCCGTCTGCTGCTGCAGCTTCCCCGGCTGCGCCTGCCGTTCCTCCGGTTGTTGCCGTCCCTCCTCCGGTTGTTGCCGTCCCTCCTCCGGTTGTTGCCGTCCCTCCTCCGGTTGTTGCCGTCCCTCCTCCGGTTGTTGCCGTCCCTCCTCCGGTTGTTGCCGTCCCTCCTCCGGTTGTTGCCGTCCCTCCTCCGGTTGTTGCCGTCCCTCCTCCGGTTGTTGCCGTCCCTCCTCCGGTTGTTGCCGTCCCTCCTCCGGTTGTTGCCGTCCCTCCTCCGGTTCTTGAGGTACCGTCGGTTGGTCTGCCTGATCCTGTCGCTGTTCCAGCTGCTCCCGTGGCCCTCCCTGGAGCTCCCTGTGTGACGTCACTGTCTTCTCCCTCGTCTTCTGATGCTGCGCCTGGCCCTGTGTCCGTGACTCGGGTCCCGGATGTGCTGGGTGCTGGGGTGGCTGCGGAGCCTCCTGCTGTGTGTGGCCCGGTTCTCCCTGTGGTAGAGGCTGCTGCCGTCCTGGCATCGGTTCCTTCGGCTCGTGGTACCCGTGTTTCTGGGTCATTTACCGGCTCGGACGATATCCGGCCGGTGCCCAAACGTTCCCGGCGTTCGTCTTCTTCCTGGGCCGACGTTGGTGACTTCAGTGACTGTGGGGCTTCAGATGTTGACAGTGTGGATACGGATGCGTCGATGTCTCCGCGGTTCGTGGTGGCGGAGGTCCATGTGCCTGCCGGTGCTGGTGCCTGTGTCTCGGACGTGCCTTCGGTTCTTTCTCCGCCGGGGGACTCTCCACAGTGGGGGGTGGTGGCTCCCGCTGCCAGGGATGGTGTGGACTCTGGTGCTGGGCGTGGCCTGGTGGTGACGTTACGGAAGGATGCGCGCCGTCCGGGTTCCCTGCTGTTGTCTGGTGGTGTGCCCGGGGCCACGGGTACCCCTGTGGTGCGGGTGCGCGTTGGGGCCCTGGGGGACGTGTTGCTGGCGTCTGTGATGCCACCGGGTCACTGGTCGAAGATTGCCGAGTTACTGCTGTCTGACGGACCGGAGTGTTTTCGTGGGGGGCAAGTTCCCTTCCTGTGGGGGCGAGTGGCGACTTCTCGCCTCATGAGTACTACCATCTGGGTCCCCAGTTTGCAGGTGTTTGTTGCCCCGGTTCCAGATGTTATGGCGTCACCGGTGGATGGACGAGACCCTTGGCAATGGGTGCTCTGGGAGGCGTTCAATGTAAGGTTCCCGCGGGCCAAGTTCCCGGGCAAGTTTGTGCTCTGATTTCTTGTGTGTTTGCTCTATGACGTGCTGTGTGCCCTTCTGGCTGTTTGTTTGCCCTGTTCTATTATGTGCTTCTGCCTCTCCCTTTGTGCGTAGCTTTGCCGTGTGGCATATTAGTTTCTAGTGCTTGGCGTCACTCGTTTCGCGTTTTGGCTTGGCGTTTCGCCTCTTCTGGCTTTTCTGCGATTCACCCTTCACGGGTACGCCGGGGCGCATCCGATCCCACGATCGTCGTCGCCCCTAACTCAACAACAACAACATATATACAGCTTAAACCACGTGGTCTCTCTTCCTTCCAGTCATCTGTAGATATAAACCTACAATTCCTGTATAACAGGCTATGTGTTTTGTTTACATATATGTGTGTGTGTGCGTAACTACCTAAATGTACTTACATGACGAGAGCTTCGCTCGTGGTGTCCCGTCTGGATTTATATTACAATAAATGTATAACTTGAGAATAATTTCTGTTTAGGACAACGGTTCATTTCCCTGTTTGTCAGTAGGCTATCACTGAAACCGTAATATGCTTTCGGACCATCGCAAATACTTATATAACTACCGAGGTGGTCTGAGAGGGCGGTTCGTGTATGCTTCCCAGTGTGTACGTGTGGGCGTACATATGTGCGGACGTACGTACGTGCGGGTATACGTATGTGCGGGCGTACATATGTGCTGGAATGCGTCTATTACGCCCGAGTGTTTATTGATGAACACTCATGGGTTTGGCGGTGCTATGAGTCCATGGGCGGCATGAGTACGTGGGCGGCATGAGTATGTGGGCGGCATGAGTGTGTTGGCCAAATATGAGTGTGTGTGTATGTGTACCTCACGAGTGTCATGAGGCATAGGAGCGTGGGTGACAGGCTCGCAGACTGCACATGTGCCTGTGCAGCATACTCATATGGGAAGCATAGACGTGAGGGCAGCATACATGAGGGCTTCATACACACGTCACACACACACCTGCTAGCGGCATACAAGTGTGTGTGAGGCACTCAGATGTAGGGGGGGGAGGTGAGTGCCACTGGCCTCAGATGGCAGATGAGGAGTTATGAGGAAAGGGCAGATGTGTGGGGGGGGGGGGTCCTGGAGTGAAGAGGCAGGTGGATGAGGGTGAAAGTGTAGGTGGATGAGGGGGAAGGGGAGGGGGTGAGGGGAAACTACTGTGGACCCTCTCACCTGCTGACATTTCACACCAACCTCCACCCACTCACTCACCCTTCTCACAGTCCATTCACTCTCACTCACCCTCTCTTACAGTCCAATCACTCTCACTCACCCTCTCTCACAGTCACTCACTCTCACCCTCACAGTTCACTCACTCTCACCCTCACAGTTCACTCACTCTCACTCACCCCCCAAAACCACATATTTCTAAACACCCAGTCTCATATGTACCAATATCACATGCCACACCCGTCATCTCACACACCATCGTCATTTCCCCCCCCCCCTAGTATCTGTGGTCCTCCACACCTACATGGTCTCCCACACCTGCACCAACACCCACACCTGTGTCTCCTCCCACACTTGGGTGACCCACACTAACCTGAGACAAAGCCTTTAACAGCCGAGTGGTGAGACAGTCGGTTGACACAGGGGACACAGGGGACACAGGTGGAAACTGAGTGCCCAAATGAGCCACAGAGATATTTGAAAGAACTTGTTTAGTGTCAGAGTGGTTGACAAATGGAATGCATTAGGAGGTGATGTGGTGGAGGCTGACTCCATACACAGTTTCAAGTGTAGATATGATAGAGCCCAATAGGCTCAGGAATCTGTACACCTGTTGATTGACGGTTGAGAGGCGGGACCAAAGAGCCAGAGCTCAACCCCCGCAAACACAACTAGGTGAGTACAACTAGGCGAGTACACACACACACACACACACACACACACACATGTCAGTTAGCCTAAATTCTCCAATATTCATCCATAACACTGCCTCACGGGACTGCAACCTTATCAAACAAAGCTGTCTGGTATTTCTAACTGTCAACACAAATTAACAACTTAACATATCAATCATTGCAACTGTTGATAAATAGACACTAACTAACCTTGCTATGAGATATAAATACAAGTGCCAAATTTGATTCAGAAGGCAACTCCAGCGTGGCCTAGTCGGATAGAACAAGTTCCTAATCCGGATAGATCTGCGTTCGAGCCTGTCGGAACGGTTGCAAGTACAGGGCACAGATTTCTCTGTGTGTCCCCTCCTGTAGGAGCATCAGTTTCGATAGATTCTCTGGATAGCCGAAGATTGATTGACCGACTCCTTGGAATGTGGGGAAGGGTTGAAGTCCGGGGGGCCACGGACGGATACCTGGATCCACTGACCTCGGGCAGGTCTTTCAATCCACCTGGATTTCAGGTGGGGAGAAGGGAGGCAATTTGGGTCGACACAAATAGCTTCCTGGACCCAAAACCCCTTGGATACACGGACACGGACACTCACACGGACACGCACACGGACACTCATGGACTCTGACACGAACCGAAGGTTCGTGTCAGATAATAAGAAGGGAGTTGATAATATAATAAGGTTGTATAATAATAATATAATATATAATAATAATAATATAATATAATATATAATAATAATAATAATAATATAATATAATATATAATAATAATAATAATAATATAATATAATATATAATAATAATAATAATAATATAATATAATATATAATAATAATAATAATATAATAATAATATAATAACATAATTAGGTTGGTTAGGTTGGTTGGTTAGGTTAGGTCGGTTAGGTAGCTCAGGTTAGGTTGCTCGCGTTAGGTTGCTGAGGTTAGGTTGGTTGGTTGGTTAGGTTGGTTGGTTGGTTAGGTTAGGTTGGTTAGGTTGGTTGGTTAGGTTGGTTGGTTAGGTTAAGGTTGGTTGGTTAGGTTGGTTGGTTAGGTTAGGTTGGTTGGTTAGGTTGGTTGGTTAGGTTTGGTTGGTTAGGGTGGTTGGTTAGGTTGGTTGGTTAGGTTGGTTGGTTAGGTTGGTTGGTTAGGTTGGTTGGTTAGGTTGGTTAGGTTGGTTGGTTGGTTAGGTTGGTTAGGTTAGGTTAGGTTAGGTTGGTTAGGTTAGGTTGCTCAGGTTAGGTTGGTTGGTTAGGTTGGTTGGTTAGGTTAGGTTGGTTAGGTTAGGTTGGTTGGTTAGGTTGGTTGGTTGGTTAGGTTGGTTGGTTAGGTTGGTTGGTTAGGTTGGTTGGTTAGGTTGGTTGGTTAGGTTGCTCAGGTTAGGTTGCTCAGGTTAGGTTAGGTTGATTAGGTTGGTTGGTTAGGTTGGTTGGTTAGGTTGGTTACGTTGGTTAGGTTGGTTGGTTAGGTTAGATAGCTTACGTTGGTTAGGTTGGTTGGTTAGGTTACTTGGTTAGGTTGGTTGGTTAGGTTGGTTGGTTAGGTTGGTTGGTTAGGTTGGTTGGTTGGTTAGGTTGGTTGGTTAGGTTGGTTGGTTAGGTTAAGGTTGGTTGGTTAGGTTGGTTGGTTAGGTTGGTTGGTTAGGTTGGTTGGTTAGGTTGGTTGGTTAAGTTGGTTGGTTAGGTTGGTTGGTTAGGTTGGTTGGTTGGTTAGGTTGGTTGGTTAGGTTGGTTGGCTAGGTTAGGTTGGTTGGTTAGGTTGGTTGGTTGGTTAGGTTGGTTGGTTAGGTTAAAGTTGGTTGGTTAGGTTAGGTTGGTTGGTTAGGTTGGTTGGTTAGGTTAGGTTGGTTGGTTAGGTTGGTTGGTTAGGTTAGGTTGCTCAGGTTAGGTTGCTCAGGTTAGGTTGGTTGGTTAGGTTGGTTGGTTAGGTTAAGGTTGGTTGGTTAGGTTGGTTGGTTAGGTTAGGTTGGTTGGTTAGGTTGGTTGGTTAGGTTAGGTTGGTTGGTTAGGTTGGTTGGTTAGGTTAGGTTGCTCAGGTTAGGTTGCTCAGGCTAGGTTGCTCAGGTTAGGTTGCTCAGGTTAGGTTGCTCAGGTTAGGTTGGTTGGTTACGTTGGTTAGGTTAGGTTACATTGCTTAGGTTGGTTGGTTACGTTGGTTAGGTTGGTTGGTTACGTTGGTTAGGTTAGGTTGCTCAGGTTAGGTTACATTGCTTAGGTTGGTTGGTTAGGTTGGTTGGTTGGTTAGGTTGGTTGGTTAGGTTGCTTGGTTAGGTTAGATAGCTTAGGTTGGTTGGTTAGGTTAGATAGCTTAGGTTGGTTGGTTAGGTTAGATAGCTTAGGTTGGTTGGTTAGGTTAGGTTGCTTAGGTTGGTTGGTTAGGTTGGTTGGTTAGGTTGGTTACGTTGGTTAGGTTGGTTGGTTAGGTTAGATAGCTTACGTTGGTTAGGTTGGTTGGTTAGGTTACTTGGTTAGGTTGGTTGGTTAGGTTGCTGGTTAGGTTGGTTGGATAGGTTGGTTAGATAGCTTAGGTTGGTTGGTTAGGTTAGATAGCTTAGGTTGGTTGGTTAGGTTGGTTGGTTACGTTGGTTGGTTAGGTTGGTTGATTAGGTTGCTTGGTTAGGTTAGATAGCTTAAGTTGGTTGGTTAGGTTAGTTGGTTAGGTTAGATTGCTTAGGTTGGTTAGGTTGGTTGGTTGGTTAAGTTGGTTGGTTAGGTTAGTTGGTTAGGTTAGATTGCTTAGGTTGGTTGGTTAGGTTAGGTTGGGTTTGTTAGTTGGTTAGGTTAGATTGCTTAGGTTGGTTAGGTTGGTTGGTTGGTTAGGTTAGTTGGTTAGGTTAGTTGGTTAGGTTAGATTGCTTAGGTTGGTTAGGTTGGTTGGTTGGTTGGTTGGTTGGTTAGGTTGGTTGGTTAGGTTAGATTGCTTAGGTTGGTTGGTTAGGTTAGGTTGGGTTGGTTGGTTGGTTAGGTTAGGTTGGGTTGGTTGGTTAGGTTAGGTTAGGTTAGGTTGGTTGGTTAGGTTAGATAGCTTAGGTTGGTTAGGTTGGTTGGTTAGGTTGGTTGGTTAGTTAGGTTCGTTTGTTAGGTTGGTTAGGTTAGGTTGGTTGGTTAGGTTGGTTGGTTAGTTAGGTTCGTTTGTTAGGTTAGTTGGTTAGGTTGGTTACGTTGGTTAGGTTAGTTAGGTTGGTTGGTTAGGTTAGATAGCTTAGGTTGGTTATGTTGGTTGGTTGGTTAGGTTCCTTGGTTAGGTTGGTTGGTTAGGTTGGTTACGTTGGTTAGGTTGGTTGGTTAGGTTAGTTAGGTTGGTTGGTTAGGTTAGTTAGGTTGGTTGGTTAGGTTAGATAGCTTAGGTTGGTTAGGTTGGTTGGTTGGTTAGGTTCCTTGGTTAGGTTGGTTGGTTAGGTTGCTTGGTTAGATTAGATAGCTTAGGTTGGTTGGTTAGGTTAGTTACGTTGGTTGGTTAGGTTGGTTGGTTGGTTAGGTTGGTTGGTTAGGTTGGTTGGTTGGTTAGGTTGGTTGGTTAGGTTAGGTTGCTTAGGTTGGTTGCTTAGGTTGGTTACGTTGGTACTAACCAACTTAAGTTGGTTAGTACATCAACACCATTGTTGTTAGCAGTGTTAGTAGTTGGTTAGTATCACTAACCAACTTAAGTTGGTTACGTTATTACATTGGTTAGGTTGGTTGGTCACGTTGGTTAGGATGGTTGGTTACGTTGGTTAGGTTGGTTGGTTACGTTGGTTGGTTGGTTACGTTGGTTAGGTTGGTTGGTTTGTTAGGTTGGTTTGTTAGGTTGGTTGGTTAGGTTGGTTTGTTAGGTTGGTTGGTTAGGTTGGTTTGTTAGGTTAGGTTGGTTAGGTTAGGTTAGGTTAGGTTAGGTTAGGTTAGGTTGGTTGGTTAGGTTGGTTGGTTAGGTTGGTTGGTTAGGTTAGGTTGGTTGGTTAGGTTGGTTTGTTAGGTTAGGTTGGTTTGTTAGGTTAGGTTGGTTAGGTTGGTTTGTTAGGTTGGTTGGTTAGGTTAGGTTGGTTGGTTAGGTTGGTTTGTTAGGTTAGGTTGGTTAGGTTAGGTTGCTTAGGTTGGTTGCTTAGGTTGGTTGCTTAGGTTGGTTGCTTAGGTTGGTTGGTTAGGTTAGGTTGGTTAGGTTAGGTTGCTTAGGTTGGTTGCTTAGGTTGGTTGCTTAGGTTGGTTGCTTAGGTTGGTTGTTTAGGTAGCTTGGTTAGGTTGCTTGGTTAGGTTAGATAGCTTAGGTTGGTTGGTTAGGTTAGATAGCTTAGGTTGGTTGGTTAGGTTTGATAGCTTAGGTTGGTTGGTTGGTTTGTTAGGTTGGTTAGGTTAGGTTAGGTTAGGTTAGGTTAGGTTGGTTGGTTGGTTAGGTTGGTTGGTTGGTTAGGTTAGGTTGCTTAGGTTGGTTGCTTAGGTTGGTTACATTGGTTAGGTTGGTTGGTTACGTTGGTTAGGTTGGTTGGTTACATTGGTTAGGTTGGTTGGTTACGTTGGTTAGGTTGGTTGGTTAGGTTGGTTGGTTAGGTTGGTTGATTAGGTTGGTTGGTTACGTTGGTTGATTAATTTGGTTGGTTACGTTGGTTGATTAGGTTGGTTGGTTAGGTTGCTTGGTTAGGTTAGATAGGCTACCAACAATTACAGCCCTTTTTCTATTTCTATTTCTACAAACCTAGCCTAAACTAACCTAACTTAACCTGCAAACCTAGCCTATTTCCTAGTCAAAACAAACATAACCTAATCTAAGCTAACCTAACCTAACCTAACGTAACTAACTCCTGGATACCTATTTACTGTTAGGTGAATAGATGTATTCGGTGATAGGAAACGCTACCTACAATTACAGCCCTTCTTCTTTTTCTATTTCTACAAACCTAGCCTATTTCCTAGCCTAAACTAACCTAACCTAAGGTAATCTAACTAACTCCTGGATACCTATTTACTGCTACGTGAACAGAGAAGACACGCTACCAACAATTACTGCCCTATTTCTATTTCAACAAAAATAGCCTATTTCTTAGCCTAAACTAAACTAACCTAATTAAACCTAACCTAACCAAATCTAACCTTACCTATATATATACTTCACTACTCACTATCATCATCACTACCACACTACTCACTAACATCATCACTACCTCACTACTCACCATCATCATCACTACCTCTCTACTCACCATCATCATCACTACCTCTCTACTCACCATCATCATTACCTCACTACTCACCATCATCATCACTACCTCACCATCATCATCACTACCTCACCATCATCATCACTACCTCTCTACTCACCATCATCATCACTACCTCTCTACTCACTAACATCATCACTACCTCTCTACTCACCATCATCATTACCTCACTACTCACCATCATCATCACTACCTCACCATCATCATCACTACCTCACCATCATCATCACTACCTCTCTACTCACCATCATCATCACTACCTCTCTACTCACTAACATCATCACTACCTCTCTACTCACCATCATCATCACTACCACACTACTCACTAACATCATCACTACCTCACTACTCACCATCATCATCACTACCTCTCTACTCACCATCATCATCACTACCTCACTACTCACCATCATCATCACTACCACAATACTCACTAACATCATCACTACCTCACTACTCACCATCATCATCACTACCTCTCTACTCACTAACATCATCACTACCTCTCTACTCACCATCATCATCACTACCTCTCTACTCACCATCATCATCACTACCTCACTACTCACCATCATCATCACTACCACAATACTCACTAACATCATCACTACCTCACTACTCACCATCATCATCACTACCACACTACTCACTAACATCATCACTACCTCACTACTCACCATCATCATCACTACCTCTCTACTCACCATCCTCATCACTACCTCTCTAATCACCATCATCATTACCTCACTACTCACCATCATCATCACTACCTCACCATCATCATCACTACCTCTCTACTCACCATCATCATCACTACCTCTCTACTCACTAACATCATCACTACCACACTACTCGCCATCATCATCATTACCTCACTACTCACCATCATCATCACTACCTCTCTACTCACCATCATCATCACTACCTCTCTACTCACTAACATCATCACTACCACACTACTCGCCATCGTCATCATTACCTCACTACTCACCATCATCAACATTACCTCACTATTCACCATCACTACCACACTACTCACCATCATCACTACTCACCATCATCATCACTACTTCTCTACTCACCACCATCATCATTTCCTCACTACTCACTAACATCATCACTTCCTCACTAATCATCATCATCATCATCATCATCATCACTACTCACCATTATTACTACCCACCATCATCACTACCACACTACTCATAAACATCATCACTACAACACTACTCACCATCATCACTACCACACTACTCACTATCATCACTACCACACTACTCGGTGAGTAGTGTGGTAGTGATAGTGAGTAGTGATCATGGTGAGTAGTGAGGTAGTGATGATGATGGTGAGTAGTGTGGTAGTGATGATGATGGTGAGTAGTGTGGTAGTGATGATGATAGTGAATAGTGTGGTAGTGATGATGATAGTGAGTAGTGAGGTAGTGATGATGATTATGAAGTGTGGTAGTGATGATGATGGTAAGTAGTGTGGTAGTGATGATGATGGTGAGTAGTGAGGTAGTGATGATGATGGTGAGTAGTGTGGTAGTGATGATGATAGTGAGTAGTGAGGTAGTGATGATGATGGTGAGTAGTGTGGTAGTGATGATGATAGTGAAGTGTGGTAGTGATGATGATGGTGAATAGTGTGGTAGTGATGATGATAGTGAGTAGTGAGGTAGTGATGATGATGGTGAGAAGTGATGATAGTGAGTAGTGTGGTAGTGATGATGGTGAGTAGTGATGATGATAGTGAGTAGTGAGGTAGTGATGATGATGGTGAGTAGTGAGGTAGTGATGATGATGGTGAGTAGTGTGGTAGTGATGATGATGGTGAGTAGTGTGGTAGTGATGATGATAGTGATGTAGTGATGATGATGGTGAGTAGTGAGGTAAAGATGATGATGGTGAGTAGTGTGGTAGTGATGATGATAGTGAATAGTGTGGTAGTGATGATGATAGTGAGTAGTGTAGTAGTGATGATGGTGAATAGTGTGGTAGTGATGATGATGGTGAGAAGTGATAGAAGTGATGATAGTGAGTAGTGATGATGATAGTGAATAGTGTGGTAGTGATGATGATGGTGAGTAGTGTGGTAGTTATTATGATAGTGAGGTAGTGATGGTGATAGTGAGGTAGTGATGATGATAGTGAATAGTGTGGTAGTGATGATGATGGTGAGTAGTGTGGTAGTGATAATGATAGTGAATAGTGTGGTAGTGATGATGATGGTGAGTAGTGATGATGATAGTGAGTAGTGAGGTAGTGATGATGGTGAGTAGTGAGGTAGTGATGATGCTGGTGAGTAGTGAGGTAGTGATGATGATGGTGAGTAGTGTGGTAGTGATGATGATGGTGAGTAGTGTGGTAGTGATGATGAATGTGAGTAGTGATAGAAGTGATGATAGTGAGTAGTGTGGTAGTGATGATGATGGTGAGTAGTGTGGTAGTGATGATGATAGTGAGTAGTGAGGTAGTTATGATGATGGTGAGTAGTGTGGTAGTGATGATGATGGTGAGTAGTGAGGTAGTGATGATGATAGTGAATAGTGTGGTAGTGATGATGATGGTGAGTAGTGTGGTAGTGATGATGATAGTGAGGTAGTGATGCTGATGGTGAGAAGTGATGATAGAGAGTAGTGGTAGTGATGATGGTGAGTAGTGAGGTAGTGATGATAGTGAATAGTATGGTAGTGATGATGGTGAGTAGTGTGGTAGTGATGATGATAGTGAGTAGTGTGGTTAGTGATGTTGATCGTGAGTATTGTAGTAGTGATGATGATAGTGAGTAGTGAGGTAGTGATGATGATGGTGAGTAGTGAGGTAGTGATGATGATGGTGAGTAGTGTGATAGTGATGATGATGGTGAGTAGTGAGGTAGTGATGGTGTTGCTAAGTAGTGTGGTTAGTGATGTTGATCGTGAGTATTGTGGTAGTGATGATGATGGTGAGTATTGTGGTAGTGATGATGGTGAGTAGTGAGGTAGTGATGATGATGGTGAGGTAGTGATGATGATGGTGACGTAGTGATGATGGTGAGGTAGTGATGATGATGGTGAGGTAGTGATGATGGTTAAGAGTAGTGTGGTAGTGATGATGGTGAGTAGTGTGGTAGTGATGATGATGGTGAGGTAGTGATGATGGTTAAGAGTAGTGTGGTAGTGATGATGGTGAGTAGTGTGGTAGTGATGATGTTTATGATTAGTGTGGTAGTGATGATGGTGAGTAGTGTGGTATTGATGATGTTTATGAGTAGTGTGGTAGTGATGATGGTGAGTAGTGATGATGGTGAGTAGTGATGATGATAGTGAGTAGTGAGGAAGTGATGATGTTAGTGAGTAGTGAGGTAGTGATGATGGTGAGTAGTGTGGTATTGATGGTGAGTAGTGAGGTAGTGATGATGGTGAGTAGTGTGGTAGTGATGGTGAGTAGTGAGGTAATGATGATGATGATGATAGTGAGGTAGTGATGATGATGGTTAGTAGTGAGGTAATGATGATGATGGTGAGTAGAAAGGTAGTGATGATGATGGTGAGTAGAGAGGTAGTGATGATGATGGTGAGTAGTGAGGTAATGATGATGGTGAGTAGAGAGGTAGTGATGATGATGGTGAGTAGAGAGGTAGTGATGATGATGGTGAGTAGTGAGGTAGTGATGATGTTAGTGAGTAGTGTGGTAGTGATGATGATAGTGTTAACTAACCTAACCTTAGGTTAGGTTAGTTTAGGCTAGGAAATAGGCTAGGTTTGTAGAAATAGAAAAAGAAGAAGGGCTGTAATTGTAGGTAGCGTTTCCTATCACCGAATACATCTATTCACCTAACAGTAAATAGGTATCCAGGAGTTAGTTACGTTAGGTTAGGTTAGGTTAGCTTAGATTAGGATATGTTTGTTTTGACTAGGAAATAGGCTAGGTTTGCAGGTTAAGTTAGGTTAGTTTAGGCTAGGTTTGTAGAAATACCTGCCAGACCCCCCACACCAGCCAGACCCCCCACACCAGCCAGACCTCCCACACCAGCCAGACCTCCCACACCAGCCAGACCTCCCACACCAGCCAGACCCCCCACACCAGCCAGACCCCCCACACCAGCCAGACCAGCCACAACAGCAACTGTACCAACAAGTACAGCCACAACAGCAACTGTACCAACAAGTACAGCCACAACAGCAACTGTACCAACAAGTACAGCCACAACAGCAACTGTACCAACAAGTACAGCCACAACAGCAACTGTACCAGCAAACACAGTCACAACAGCAA
>NW_027189155.1:1572140-1587140 GCF_040958095.1 Procambarus clarkii | reverse complement strand
TCTACACCTCTGGCTAGCGTCGTCTCCCCCGGTGTTCGTGAGACAAGTAGCCGTCTACACCTCTGGCTAGCGTCGTCTCCCCCGATGTTCGTGAGACAAGTAGCCGTCTACACCTCTGGCTAGCGTCGTCTTCCCCGGTGTTCGTGAGACAAGTAGCCGTCTACACCGGATTCACGAAATATTTATATTTTCGACACGCTATTCTTAATTTGTATAGATAATATTTAGCGGTATGCAGTTATTATTCCTTTCTTTAGGATCATGTTGTCTTTCTTGAATAGTGGTTATATCTTAGTGTTCTTATGAGAATGTGGATTTTCTCATGTTTGGATTCAGACGCCTATAGTGTCGAAAACGGCTCGGATTGCAGTTGTTGTTGTTGTTGTTAGAGGAGGAAGCCTCGTGGATCTGTTCTATATATACAGCTTAGGTCGACTGCTAGCAGCCGTGGAGTGAGGACGTTTACCGACCCTCCGTGGCTGTTGGAGTTGTTTACTGTTTTGGTCGCCAGGTGTTGTGGGCGTCTCTGCCCTACCAGTTTTGTTGCCTGCCTGGCTGCGTTGACGTGGCAGTGCTGACATGGGGGCCATCTTCCTCCTGTTCAGCGTGTGAACTCCGTGGGCCTGGAGTTCACTTGTAAGGCTGGTTATCCGACCATCGAGATGGTGATGTGTGACATGCTTCGTGTCCCGGTGGAAGCTGTTTACGGTGTGGAGCTAGTTACGGGCGTGGGGGAGGACGAGTACCGGGACTTCCTCCGTCGGTACGGGGGGCGTACGTTGCCGTTGCCAGACGATGCCGGCTCTGTGGCGATTTCGGACCGCAGTGGTGCCCTGACTTATGTCAGTGTCCATGGTGCGCCCCTGGAGTTCCCTGATGACCTCCTCCGGCGTTACTTCGGGGGTTTTGGTACTGTTGTCAGCGTGCGGGTGAACACGCTCTCCTCGGGGTGGTATGCTGGGAGGCGTACAAACATTCGCACGTTGGGGATGCGCCTGCGGTCGGATATACCTTCTTCTGTCCGGCTTATGGGGTACTACGTCCGGGTGTATTATGGCCGGCAGCCTCGTACCTGTTTCCGGTGTGGCCTGTTGGGGCATCAGGCTGCCGGGTGCTCTGAGGCCCCTGCTGCTCCTGTCAACTTGTTCCGCGACGAGGATTTCCCGCCGCTCCCTCTGGCGGCAGTCTCCGGTGATGTTGATGAGGTGGTGCGCGTCCCGTCTGCTGCTGCAGCTTCCCCGGCTGCGCCTGCCGTTCCTCCGGTTGTTGCCGTCCCTCCTCCGGTTGTTGCCGTCCCTCCTCCGGTTGTTGCCGTCCCTCCTCCGGTTGTTGCCGTCCCTCCTCCGGTTGTTGCCGTCCCTCCTCCGGTTGTTGCCGTCCCTCCTCCGGTTGTTGCCGTCCCTCCTCCGGTTGTTGCCGTCCCTCCTCCGGTTCTTGAGGTACCGTCGGTTGGTCTGCCTGATCCTGTCGCTGTCCCAGCTGCTCCCGTGGCCCTCCCTGGAGCTCCCTGTGTGACGTCACTGTCTTCTCCCTCGTCTTCTGATGCTGCGTCTGGCCCTGTGTCCGTGACTCGGGTCCCGGATGTGCTGGGTGCTGGGGTGACTGCGGAGCCTCCTGCTGTGTGTGGCCCGGTTCCCCATGTGGTAGAGGCTGCTGCCGTCCTGGCGTCGGTTCCTTCGGCGCGTGGTACCCGTGTTTCTGGGTCACTTACCGGCTCGGACGATATCCGGCCGGTGCCCAAACGTTCCCGGCGTTCGCCTTCTGCCTGGGCCGACGTTGGTGACTTCAGTGACTGTGGGGCTTCAGATGTTGACAGTGTGGATACGGATGCGTCGATGTCTCCGCGGTTCGTGGTGGCGGAGGTCCATGTGCCTGCCGGTGCTGGTGCCTGTGTCTCGGACGTGCCTTCGGATCTTTCTCCGCCGGGGGACTCTCCACAGTGGGGGGTGGTGGCTCCCGCTGCCAGGGATGGTGTGGACTCTGGTGCTGGGCGTGGCCTGGTGGTGACGTTACGGAAGGATGCGTGCCGTCCGGGTTCCCTGCTGTCGTCTGGTGGTGTGCCCGGGGCCGCGGGTACCCCTGTGGTGCGGGTGCTCGTTGGGGCCCTGGGGGACGTGTTGCCGGCGTCTGTGATGCCACCGGGTCACTGGTCGAAGATTGCCGAGTTACTGCTGTCTGACGGACCGGAGTGCTTTCGTGGTGGGCAAGTTCCCTTCCTGTGGGGGCGAGTGGCGACATCTCGCCTCCTGAGTACTACCATCTGGGTCCCCAGTTTGCAGGTGTTTGTTGCCCCGGTTCCGGATGTTATGGCGTCCCCGGTGGATGGACGAGACCCTTGGCAATGGGTGCTCTGGGAGGCGTTCAATGTAAGGTTCCCGCGGGCCAAGTTCCCGGGCAAGTTTGTGCTCTGATTTCTTGTGTGTTTGCTCTATGACGTGCTGTGTGCCCTTCTGGCTGTTTGTTTGCCCTGTTATATTCTGTGCTTCTGCCTCTCCCTTTGTGCGTAGCTTTGTCGTGTGGCATATTAGTTTCTAGTGCTTGGCGTCACTCGTTTCGCGTTTTGGCTTGGCGTTTCGCCTTTTCTGGCTTTGCGATTCATCCTTCACGGGTACGCCGGGGCGCATCCGATCCCACGATCGTCGTCGCCCCTAACTCAACAACAACAACATATATACAGCTTAAACCACGTGGTCTCTCTTCCTTCCAGTCATCTGTAGATATAAACCTACAATTCCTGTATAACAGGCTATGTGTTTTGTTTACATATATGTGTGTGTGTGCGTAACTACCTAAATGTACTTACATGACGAGAGCTACGCTCGTGGTGTCCAGTCTGGATTTATATTACAATAAATGTATAACTTGAGAATAATTTCTGTTTAGGACAAAGGTTCATTTCCCTGTTTGTCAGTAGGCTATCACTGAAACCGTAATATGCTTTCGGACCATCGCAAATACTTATATAACTACCGATGTGGTCTGAGAGGGCGGTTCGTGTATGCTTCCCAGTGTGTACGTGTGGGCGTACATATGTGCGGACGTACGTACGTGCGGGTGTACGTATGTGCGGGCGTACATATGTGCTGGAATGCGTCTATTACGCCCGAGTGTTTATTGATGAACACTCATGGGTTTGGCGGTGCTATGAGTCCATGGAAGGCATGAGTATGTGGGCGGCAGGAGTATGTGGGCGGCATGAGTGTGTTGGCCAAATATGAGTGTGTGTGTATGTGTACCTCACGAGTGTCATGAGGCATAGGAGCGTGGGTGACACAGGCTCGCAGACTGCACATGTGCCTGTGCAGCATACTCATATGGGAAGCATAGACGTGAGGGCAGCATACATGAGGGCTTCATACACACGTCACACACACACCTGCTAGCGGCATACAAGTGTGTGTGAGGCACTCAGATGTAGGGGGGGGAGGTGAGTGCCACTGGCCTCAGATGGCAGATGAGGAGATATGAGGAAAGGGCAGATGAGTGGGGGGTCCTGGAGTGAAGAGGCAGGTGGATGAGGATGAAAGTGTAGGTGGATGAGGGGGAAGGGGAGGGGGTGAGGGGAAACTACTGTGGACCCTCTCACCTGCTGACATTTCACACCAACCTCCACCCACTCACTCACCCCTCTCACAGTCCATTCACTCTCACTCACCCTCTCTTACAGTCCAATCACTCTCACTCACCCTCTCTCACAGTCACTCACTCTCACCCTCACAGTTCACTCACTCTCACTCACCCTCTCTTGCAGTCCAATCACTCTCACTCACCCTCTCTCACAGTCACTCACTCTCACCCTCACAGTTCACTCACTCTCACTCACCCTCTCTCACAGTCACTCACTCTCACTCAACCCTCTTACAGTTCACTCACTCTCACCCTCACAGTTCACTCACTCTCACTCACCCCCCAAAACCACATATTTCTAAACACGCAGCCTCATATGCCTCATATTTTCACGCTAAAGCTGTTTTTGCTCCTTCACGCTAAAGCTGTTTTTGCTCCTTCACGCTAAAGCTGTTTTTGTTTCTTGACGCTGAAGCTGTCTTTGTTTCTTGACGCTGAAGCTGTTTCTTCACGCTAAAGCTGTTTTTGTTTCTTGGCGCTGAAGCTGTTTTTGTTTCTTCATGCTAAAGCTGTTTTTGTTCCTTCACGCTAAAGCTGCTTTTGTTCCTTCATGCTAAAGCTGTTTTTGCTCCTTCATGCTAAAGCTGTTTTTGCTCCTTCACGCTGAAGCTGTTTTTGCTCCTTCATGCTAAAGCTGTTTTTGCTCCTTCATGCTAAAGCTGTTTTTGTTCCTTCACGCTGAAGCTGTTTTTGTTTCTTCATGCTAAAGCTATTTTTGTTCCTTCACGCTAAAGCTGCTTTTGTTCCTTCACGCTGAAGCTGTTTTTGCTCCTTCACGCTGAAGCTGTTTTTGCTCCTTCATGCTAAAGCTGTTTTTGCTCCTTTATGTTAAAGCTGTTTTTGTTTCTTGACGCTGAAGCTGTTTTTGTTCCTTCATGTTAAAGCTGTTTTTGTTTCTTGACGCTGAAGCTGTTTTTGTTTCTTGACGCTGAAGCTGTTTTTGTTTCTTGACGCTGAAGCTGTTTTTGTTTCTTGACGCTGAAGCTGTTTTTGTTTCTTGACGCTGAAGCTGTTTTTGTTTCTTGACGCTGAAGCTGTTTTTGGTTCTTCACGCTGAAGCAGTCTTTGTTTCTTGACGCTGAAGCTGTTTTTGTTTCTTGACGCTGAAGCTGTTTTTGTTTCTTGACGCTGAAGCTGTTTTTGTTTCTTGACGCTGAAGCTGTTTTTGTTTCTTGACGCTGAAGCTGTTTTTGTTTCTTGACGCTGAAGCTGTTTCTTCACGCTAAAACAGTCTGTGTCTCACCCTATTATTTGTTTTGTATAACCTTTTACTTGCAAATGCTACCAATAATTAAGTCTTAATTTCCTTCAAATATATGTTTTTAAGCAATGATTATTATGCATGGCAATGGGGAAAAAGTATGGCAATAGGGTAAAAAAAGTATGGCAATAGGGTAAAAAAAGTATGGCAATAGGGTAAAAAAAGTATGGCAATAGGGTAAAAAAAGTATGGCAATAGGGTAAAAAAAGTATGGCAATAGGGTAAAAACAAGTATGGCAATAGGGTAAAAAAGTATGGCAATGGGGGTAAAAAAGTATGGCAATAGGGTAAAAAAGTATGGCAATGGGGGTAAAAAAGTATGGCAATGGGGCTCAAAATGCATGTGAATGGGTAAAACAGTGTTGCTAAACTCATGGCAATGTTGCAAACAATTATACTAAGATGGTTTTATGCTGTTGCATCTGCCACGAGCTGTGTTGCCCTCAGCCTGGACCTGCGGGGGGGGGAGTCTTTAAGGTCACTAAGACAGTCTTTACTAAGTCTTGGATGGACGGTGTCCAGTTCAGCCTTAAGTGAGTCAGCCTTTTGGATGACGCCAGCAGCCAGTGAGTCATATTAGAGTCGTAGATTAACGCCCATACGCACACACACAGAGCCGGTGGCCAAGTGGACAGCACGCTGGACACGTGATCGTGTGGTTACGGGTTCGATCCCGGGCGCCGGCGAGAAACGATGGGCAGAATTTCTTTTACCCTGAATGCCTCTGTTACCTAGCAGTAAATAGGTACCTGGGAGTTAGACAGCTGCTACGGGCTGCTTCTTGTGTGTGTGTGTGTGTGTGTGTGTGTGTGTGTGTGTGTACTCACCTAGTTGTGTTTGCGGTGGTTGAGCTCTGGCTCTTTGGTCCCGCCTCTCAACCGTCAATCAACAGGTGTACAGAATCCTGAGCCTATTGGGCTCTATCATATCTACACTTGAAACTGTGTATGGAGTCAGCCTCCACCACAACACTTCCTAATGCATTCCATTTGTCAACCACTCTGACACTAAAAAAGTTCTTTCAAATATCTCTGTGGCTCATTTGGGCACTCAGTTTCCACCTGTGTCCCCTTGTGCTAAATAGACTGTCTTTATCAACCCTATCAATTCCCTTCAGAATCTTAAATGTGGTGATCATGTCCCCCCTAACTCTTCTGTCTTCCAGCGAAGTGAGGTTAAATTCCCATAGTCTCTCCTCGTAGCTCATACCTCACAGCTCGGGTACTAGTCTGGTGGCAAACCTTTGAACCTTTTCCAGTTTAGTCTTATCCTTCACTAGATATGGACTCCATGCTGGGGCTGCATACTCCAGGATTGGCCTGACTTATGTGGTATACAAAGTTCTGAATGATTCTTTACACAAGTTTGTGAATGCCGTTCGTATGTTGGCCAGCCTGGCATATGCCGCTGATGTTATCCTCTTGATATGTGCTGCAGGAGACAGGTCTGGCGTGATATCAACCCCTAAGTCTTTTTCCTTCTTTGACTTCTGAAGAATTTCCTCTCCCAGATGATACCTTGTATCTGGCCTCCTGCTCCCTACACCTATTTCCATTACATTACATTTGGTTGGGTTAAACTCTAACAACCATTTGTTCGACCATTCCTTCAGCTTGTCTAGGTCTTCTTGAAACCTCAAACAGTCCTCTTCGGTTTTAATCCTTCTCATAATTTTAGCAGCGTCCGCAAACATTGAGAGAAATGAATCGATACCCTCCGGGAGATCATTTACATATATCAGAAACAAGATAGGACCGAGTACAGAGCCCTGTGGGACTCCACTGGTGACTTCACGCCAATCGGAGGTCTCACCCCCTCACCGTAACTCTCTGCTTCCTATTGCTTAGATACTCCCTTATCCACTGGAGCACCTTACCAGCTACACCTGCCTGTCTCTCCAGCTTATGTACCAGCCTCTTATGCGCACACACACACACACACAGTGTTGGAAGACAGAAGAGTTAGGGGGGACATGATCACCACATTCAAGATTCTGAAGGGAATTGATAAGGTAGATAAAGACGGTCTATTTAGCACAAGGGGAACAAGCACAAGGGGACACAGGTGGAAACTGAGTGCCCAAATGAGCCACAGAGATATTTGAAAGAACTTGTTTAGTGTCAGAGTGGTTGACAAATGGAATGCATTAGGGGGTGATGTGGTGGAGGCTGACTCCATACACAGTTTCAAGTGTAGATATGATAGAGCCCAATAGGCTCAGGAATCTGTACACCTGTTGATTGACGGTTGAGAGGCGGGACCAAAGAGCCAGAGCTCAACCCCCGCAAACACAACTAGGTGAGTACAACTAGGTGAGTACACACACACACACACACACACACACACACACACACACACACACACACACACACACACACACACACGTCAGTTAGCCTAAATTCTCCAATATTCATTCATAAAACTGCCTCACGGGACTGCAACCTTATCAAACAAAGCTGTCTGGTATTTCTAACTGTCAACACAAATTAACAACTTAACATCTCAATCATTGCAACTGTTGATAAATAGACACTAACTAACCTTGCTATGAGATATAAATACAAGTGCCAAATTTGATTCAGAAGGCAACTCCAGCGTGGCCTAGTCGGATAGAACAAGTTCCTAATCCGGATAGATCTGCATTCGAGCCTGTCGGAACGGTTGCAAGTACAGGGCACAGATTTCTCTGTGTGTCCCCTCCTGTAGGAGCATCAGTTTCGATAGATTCTCTGGATAGCCGAAGATTGATTGACCGACTCCTTGGAATGTGGGGAAGGGTTGAAGTCCGGGGGGCCACGGACGGATACCTGGATCCACTGACCTCGGGCAGGTCTTTCAATCCACCTGGATTTCAGGTGGGGAGAAGGGAGGCAATTTGGGTCGACACAAATAGCTTCCTGGACCCAAAACCCCTTGGATACACGGACACGGACACTCACACGGACACGCACACGGACACTCATGGACTCTGACACGAACCGAAGGTTCGTGTCAGATAATAAGAAGGGAGTTGACAATAAGATATATATGATATGATAATAAGATATGATAATAAGAAGAGAGATAAGGTTGTATAATAATAATATAATATATAATAATAATAATATAATAACATAATTAGGTTGGTTAGGTTGCTCAGGTTAGGTTGCTCAGGTTAGGTTGCTCAGGTTAGGTTGCTCAGGTTCGGTTTCTCAGGTTCGGTTGCTCAGGTTAGGTTGCTCAGGTTAGGTTGCTCAGGTTAGGTTGCTCAGGTTAGGTTGCTCAGGTTCGGTTGCTCAGGTTAGGTTGCTCAGGTTCGGTTGCTCAGGTTCGGTTGCTCAGGTTAAGTTGCTCAGGTTCGGTTGCTCAGGTTAGGTTGCTCAGGTTCGGTTGCTCAG
This sequence comes from Procambarus clarkii, assembly GCF_040958095.1. NCBI lineage: Eukaryota > Metazoa > Arthropoda > Malacostraca > Decapoda > Cambaridae > Procambarus > Procambarus clarkii. The sequence continues at coordinate 1,578,875 of NW_027189155.1, read as the reverse complement.
GTTAGGTTGCTCAGGTTCGGTTGCTCAGGTTAGGTTGCTCAGGTTAGGTTGCTCAGGTTAGGTTGCTCAGGTTAGGTTGCTCAGGTTAGGTTGCTCAGGTTAGGTTGCTCAGGTTAGGTTGCTCAGGTTAGGTTGCTCAGGTTAGGTTGCTCAGGTTAGGTTGCTCAGGTTAGGTTGCTCAGGTTCGGTTTCTCAGGTTCGGTTGCTCAGGTTAGGTTGCTCAGGTTAGGTTGCTCAGGTTAGGTTGCTCAGGTTCGGTTGCTCAGGTTAAGTTGCTCAGGTTCGGTTGCTCAGGTTAGGTTGCTCAGGTTCGGTTGCTCAGGTTAGGTTGCTCAGGTTCGGTTGCTCAGGTTAGGTTGGTTAGGTTAGGTTAGGTTGCTCAGGTTAGGTTGCTCAGGTTAGGTTGCTCAGGTTCGGTTGCTCAGGTTAGGTTGCTCAGGTTCGGTTGCTCAGGTTCGGTTGCTCAGGTTAGGTTGCTCAGGTTCGGTTGCTCAGGTTCGGTTGCTCAGGTTAGGTTAGGTTGCTCAGGTTAGGTTGCTCAGGTTAGGTTGCTCAGGTTCGGTTGCTCAGGTTAGGTTGCTCAGGTTCGGTTGCTCAGGTTAAGTTGCTCAGGTTCGGTTGCTCAGGTTAGGTTGCTCAGGTTAGGTTGCTCAGGTTAGGTTGCTCAGGTTAGGTTGCTCAGGTTAGGTTGCTCAGGTTAGGTTGCTCAGGTTAGGTTGCTCAGGTTAGGTTGCTCAGGTTACGTTAGGTTACATTGTTAGGTTAGGTTGGTTGGTTACGTTGGTTGGTTGGTTAGGTTGGATACTTAGGTTGGTTGGTTAGGTTGGTTGGTTAGGTTGGTTGGTTAGGTTTCTTTGTTAGGTTAGTTAGGTTGGTTGGATAGCTTAGGTTGGTTGGTTGGTTAGGTTGCTTGGTTAGGTTGCTTGGTTAGGTTAGATAGCTTAGGTTGCTTGGTTAGGTTAGATAGCTTAGGTTGGTTGGTTAGGTTAGATAGCTTATCTATCTTAGTTGGTGGGTTAGGTTAGTTAGGTTGGTTGGTTGGATAGCTTAGGTTGGTTGGTTGGTTGGATAGCTTAGTTAGGTTGGTTACGTTGGTTACGTTGGTTGGTTACGTTGGTTAGGATGGTTGATTACGTTGGTTATGTTGCTTGGTTAGGTTGGTTGATTAGGTTGCTTGGTTAGGTTGGTTGATTAGGTTCTTCGGTTAGGTTGGTTGGTTAGGTTAGATAGCTTAGGTTGGTTGGTTAGGTTAGGTTGCTTAGGTTGGTTGCTTAGGTTGGTTGGTTAGGTTGGTTGGTTAGGTTCCTTGGTTAGGTTGGTTGGTTAGGTTGCTTGGGTAGGTTGGTTGGCTAGGTTAGATAGCTTAGGTTGGTTGGTTAGGTTAGATAGCTTAGGTTGGTTGGTTAGGTTAGATAGCTTACATTGGTTGGTTAGGTTGGTTGGTTAGGTTGCTTGGTTAGGTTGGTTGGTTAGGTTGGTTGGTTAGGTAGGTTGGCTAGGTTAGATAGCTTAGATTGGTTGGTTAGGTTAGATAGCTTAGGTTGGTTGGTTAGGTTAGATAGCTTAGGTTGGTTGGTTAGGTTGGTTGGTTAGGTTAGATAGTTTACATTGGTTGGTTAGGTTGGTTGGTTAGGTTGCTTGGTTAGGTTGGTTGGTTAGGTTGGTTGGTTAGGATGCTTGGTTAGGTTAGATAGCTTAAGTTGGTTGGTTAGGTTGGTTGGTTAGGTTAGATTGCTTAGGTTGGTTGGTTAGTTAGGTTGGTTAGGTTGGTTGGTTGGATAGCTTAGGTTGGTTGGTTAGGTTGGTTGGTTAGGTTGGTTTGTTAGGTTGGTTGGTTAGGTTGGTTGGTTAGGTTGGTTGGTTAGGTTAGGTTGGGCTGGTTGGTTAGGTTAGGTTGGTTGGTTTGGTTGGTTGGTTTGGTTGGTTGGTTAGGTTGGTTGGTTAGGTTAGGTTGGTTGGTTAGGTTGCTTGGTTAGGTTGGTTGATTAGGTGCTTTGGTTAGGTTGGTTGGTTAGGTTGGTTGGTTAGGTTAGATAGCTTAGGTTGGTTGGTTAGGTTAGATAGCTTAGGTTAGATAGCTAAGGTTGGTTGGATAGGTTGGTTGGTTAGGTTCCTTGGTTAGGTTGGTTGGTTAGGTTGCTTGGGTAGGTTGCTTGGTTAGGTTAGATAGCTTAGGTTGGTTGGTGAGGTTAGTTAGGTTGGTTGGTTAGGTTAAATAGTTTACGTTGGTTGGTTAGTTAGGTTGGTTGGTTGGTTAGGTTGGTTAGGTTAGGTTGGTTAGGTTGGTTGGTTGGTTAGGTTAGTTTGGTTGGTTAGGTTAGGTTAGTTTGGTTGGTTGGTTAGGTTTGGTTAGGTTGGTTGGTTAGGTTGCTTGGTTAGGTTGGTTGATTAGGTTCTTTGGTTAGGTTGGTTGGTTAGGTTGGTTGGTTAGGTTGCTTGGTTAGGTTGGTTGGTTAGGTTGCTTGGTTAGGTTAGATAGCTTAGGTTGGTTGGTTCGGTTAGATGGTTTAGGTTGTTTGGTTAGGTTAGATAGCTAATGTTGGTTGGATAGGTTGGTTGGATAGTTTGGTTGGTTAGGTTAGATAGCTTAGGTTGTTTGGTTAGGTTGGTTAGTTAGTTAGGTTGGTTTGTTAGGTTTGTTAGGTTGGTTAGGTTGGTTGGTTAGGTTGGTTAGGTTAGGTTGCTTGGTTAGGTTGGCTGGTTAGGTTGGTTGGTTAGGTTCGTTGGTTGGTTAGGTTAGGTTGGTTAGGTTAGGTTAGGTTAGGTTAGGTTGGTTGGTTGGTTAGGTTGGTTGGTTGGTTAGGTTAGGTTGCTTAGGTTGGTTGCTTAGGTTGGTTACATTGGTTAGGTTGGTTGGTTACATTGGTTAGGTTGGTTGGTTACGTTGGTTAGGTTGGTTGGTTAGGTTGGTTGGTTAGGTTGGTTGATTAGGTTGGTTGGTTACGTTGGTTGATTAATTTGGTTGGTTACGTTGGTTGATTAGGTTGGTTGGTTAGGTTGCTTGGTTAGGTTAGATAGGCTACCAACAATTACAGCCCTTTTTCTATTTCTATTTCTACAAACCTAGCCTAAACTAACCTAACTTAACCTGCAAACCTAGCCTATTTCCTAGTCAAAACAAACATAACCTAATCTAAGCTAACCTAACCTAACCTAACGTAACTAACTCCTGGATACCTATTTACTGTTAGGTGAATAGATGTATTCGGTGATAGGAAACGCTACCTACAATTACAGCCCTTCTTCTTTTTCTATTTCTACAAACCTAGCCTATTTCCTAGCCTAAACTAACCTAACCTAAGGTAATCTAACTAACTCCTGGATACCTATTTACTGCTACGTGAACAGAGAAGACACGCTACCAACAATTACTGCCCTATTTCTATTTCAACAAAAATAGCCTATTTCTTAGCCTAAACTAAACTAACCTAATTAAACCTAACCTAACCAAATCTAACCTTACCTATATATATACTTCACTACTCACTATCATCATCACTACCACACTACTCACTAACATCATCACTACCTCACTACTCACCATCATCATCACTACCTCTCTACTCACCATCATCATCACTACCTCTCTACTCACCATCATCATTACCTCACTACTCACCATCATCATCACTACCTCACCATCATCATCACTACCTCACCATCATCATCACTACCTCTCTACTCACCATCATCATCACTACCTCTCTACTCACTAACATCATCACTACCTCTCTACTCACCATCATCATTACCTCACTACTCACCATCATCATCACTACCTCACCATCATCATCACTACCTCACCATCATCATCACTACCTCTCTACTCACCATCATCATCACTACCTCTCTACTCACTAACATCATCACTACCTCTCTACTCACCATCATCATCACTACCACACTACTCACTAACATCATCACTACCTCACTACTCACCATCATCATCACTACCTCTCTACTCACCATCATCATCACTACCTCACTACTCACCATCATCATCACTACCACAATACTCACTAACATCATCACTACCTCACTACTCACCATCATCATCACTACCTCTCTACTCACTAACATCATCACTACCTCTCTACTCACCATCATCATCACTACCCCTCTACTCACCATCATCATCACTACCTCACTACTCACCATCATCATCACTACCACAATACTCACTAACATCATCACTACCTCACTACTCACCATCATCATCACTACCACACTACTCACTAACATCATCACTACCTCACTACTCACCATCATCATCACTACCTCTCTACTCACCATCCTCATCACTACCTCTCTAATCACCATCATCATTACCTCACTACTCACCATCATCATCACTACCTCACCATCATCATCACTACCTCTCTACTCACCATCATCATCACTACCTCTCTACTCACTAACATCATCACTACCACACTACTCGCCATCATCATCATTACCTCACTACTCACCATCATCATCACTACCTCTCTACTCACCATCATCATCACTACCTCTCTACTCACTAACATCATCACTACCACACTACTCGCCATCGTCATCATTACCTCACTACTCACCATCATCAACATTACCTCACTATTCACCATCACTACCACACTACTCACCATCATCACTACCTCACTACTCACCATCATCATCACTACTTCTCTACTCACCACCATCATCATTTCCTCACTACTCACTAACATCATCACTTCCTCACTACTCACCATCATCATCATCATCATCATCATCATCACTACTCACCATTATTACTACCCACCATCATCACTACCACACTACTCATAAACATCATCACTACAACACTACTCACCATCATCACTACCACACTACTCACTATCATCACTACCACACTACTCGGTGAGTAGTGTGGTAGTGATAGTGAGTAGTGATGATGGTGAGTAGTGAGGTAGTGATGATGATGGTGAGTAGTGTGGTAGTGATGATGATGGTGAGTAGTGTGGTAGTGATGATGATAGTGAATAGTGTGGTAGTGATGATGATAGTGAGTAGTGAGGTAGTGATGATGATTATGAAGTGTGGTAGTGATGATGATGGTAAGTAGTGTGGTAGTGATGATGATGGTGAGTAGTGAGGTAGTGATGATGATGGTGAGTAGTGTGGTAGTGATGATGATAGTGAGTAGTGAGGTAGTGATGATGATGGTGAGTAGTGTGGTAGTGATGATGATAGTGAAGTGTGGTAGTGATGATGATGGTGAATAGTGTGGTAGTGATGATGATAGTGAGTAGTGAGGTAGTGATGATGATGGTGAGAAGTGATGATAGTGAGTAGTGTGGTAGTGATGATGGTGAGTAGTGATGATGATAGTGAGTAGTGAGGTAGTGATGATGATGGTGAGTAGTGAGGTAGTGATGATGATGGTGAGTAGTGTGGTAGTGATGATGATGGTGAGTAGTGTGGTAGTGATGATGATAGTGATGTAGTGATGATGATGGTGAGTAGTGAGGTAAAGATGATGATGGTGAGTAGTGTGGTAGTGATGATGATAGTGAATAGTGTGGTAGTGATGATGATAGTGAGTAGTGTAGTAGTGATGATGGTGAATAGTGTGGTAGTGATGATGATGGTGAGAAGTGATAGAAGTGATGATAGTGAGTAGTGATGATGATAGTGAATAGTGTGGTAGTGATGATGATGGTGAGTAGTGTGGTAGTTATTATGATAGTGAGGTAGTGATGGTGATAGTGAGGTAGTGATGATGATAGTGAATAGTGTGGTAGTGATGATGATGGTGAGTAGTGTGGTAGTGATAATGATAGTGAATAGTGTGGTAGTGATGATGATGGTGAGTAGTGATGATGATAGTGAGTAGTGAGGTAGTGATGATGGTGAGTAGTGAGGTAGTGATGATGCTGGTGAGTAGTGAGGTAGTGATGATGATGGTGAGTAGTGTGGTAGTGATGATGATGGTGAGTAGTGTGGTAGTGATGATGAATGTGAGTAGTGATAGAAGTGATGATAGTGAGTAGTGTGGTAGTGATGATGATGGTGAGTAGTGTGGTAGTGATGATGATAGTGAGTAGTGAGGTAGTTATGATGATGGTGAGTAGTGTGGTAGTGATGATGATGGTGAGTAGTGAGGTAGTGATGATGATAGTGAATAGTGTGGTAGTGATGATGATGGTGAGTAGTGTGGTAGTGATGATGATAGTGAGGTAGTGATGCTGATGGTGAGAAGTGATGATAGAGAGTAGTGGTAGTGATGATGGTGAGTAGTGAGGTAGTGATGATAGTGAATAGTATGGTAGTGATGATGGTGAGTAGTGTGGTAGTGATGATGATAGTGAGTAGTGTGGTTAGTGATGTTGATCGTGAGTATTGTAGTAGTGATGATGATAGTGAGTAGTGAGGTAGTGATGATGATGGTGAGTAGTGAGGTAGTGATGATGATGGTGAGTAGTGTGATAGTGATGATGATGGTGAGTAGTGAGGTAGTGATGGTGTTGCTAAGTAGTGTGGTTAGTGATGTTGATCGTGAGTATTGTGGTAGTGATGATGATGGTGAGTATTGTGGTAGTGATGATGGTGAGTAGTGAGGTAGTGATGATGATGGTGAGGTAGTGATGATGATGGTGACGTAGTGATGATGGTGAGGTAGTGATGATGATGGTGAGGTAGTGATGATGGTTAAGAGTAGTGTGGTAGTGATGATGGTGAGTAGTGTGGTAGTGATGATGATGGTGAGGTAGT
>NW_027189155.1:1549640-1567140 GCF_040958095.1 Procambarus clarkii | reverse complement strand
GTGTAAACATTAGGAGTTATGTGGTGTAAACATTAGGATTTATGTGGTGTAAACATTAGGATTTATGTGGTGTAAAACATTAGGATTTATGTGGTGTAAACATTAGCATTTATGTGGTGTAAACATTAGCATTTATGTGGTGTAAACATTAGGATTTATGTGGTGTAAACATTAGGATTTATGTGGTGTAAACATTAGGATTTATGTGGTGTAAACATTAGCATTTATGTGGTGTAAACATTAGCATTTATGTGGTGTAAACATTAGGATTTATGTGGTGTAAACATTAGGATTTATGTGGTGTAAACATTAGGATTTATGTGGTGTAAACATTAGGATTTATGTGGTGTAAACATTAGGATTTATGTGGTGTAAACATTAGCATTTATGTGGTGTAAACATTAGCATTTATGTGGTGTAAACATTAGGATTTATGTGGTGTAAACATTAGGATTTATGTGGTGTAAACATTAGGATTTATGTGGTGTAAACATTAGGATTTATGTGGTGTAAACATTAGGATTTATGTGGTGTAAACATTAGGATTTATGTGGTGTAAACATTAGGATTTATGTGGTGTAAACATTAGGATTTATGTGGTGTAAACATTAGCATTTATGTGGTGTAAACATTAGGATTTATGTGGTGTAAACATTAGGATTTATGTGGTGTAAACATTAGGATTTATGTGGTGTAAACATTAGGATTTATGTGGTGGTAAACAGAGACGGGACTGGTGGCGACAGTGAAGGCGTCAGTATAGGCTTGATGCATTGCGTTTATGCTTTTTGTTGTCACTGCTTCTCCTCTTCTCTATTATTATAAACAATCCTACACCTTAATAACAATAACGAGGCACAAGCAGTTGTTACAAAATTAATATTAATAGTTTCTGGCTTATAAACTTCCGTTTAAGCACAAGGGACGTCTTCGCTTGGCAATGTTTACAATCTCTCTGGCTAGCGTCGTCTCCCCCGGTGTTCGTGAGACAAGTAGCCGTCTACACCTCTGGCTAGCGTCGTCTCCCCCGATGTTCGTGAGACAAGTAGCCGTCTACACCTCTGGCTAGCGTCGTCTCCCCCGGTGTTCGTGAGACAAGTAGCCGTCTACACCTCTGGCTAGCGTCGTCTCCCCCGGTGTTCGTGAGACAAGTAGCCGTCTACACCTCTGGCTAGCGTCGTCTCCCCCGATGTTCGTGAGACAAGTAGCCGTCTACACCTCTGGCTAGCGTCGTCTTCCCCGGTGTTCGTGAGACAAGTAGCCGTCTACACCGGATTCACGAAATATTTATATTTTCGACACGCTATTCTTAATTTGTATAGATAATATTTAGCGGTATGCAGTTATTATTCCTTTCTTTAGGATCATGTTGTCTTTCTTGAATAGTGGTTATATCTTAGTGTTCTTATGAGAATGTGGATTTTCTCATGTTTGGATTCAGACGCCTATAGTGTCGAAAACGGCTCGGATTGCAGTTGTTGTTGTTGTTGTTAGAGGAGGAAGCCTCGTGGATCTGTTCTATATATACAGCTTAGGTCGACTGCTAGCAGCCGTGGAGTGAGGACGTTTACCGACCCTCCGTGGCTGTTGGAGTTGTTTACTGTTTTGGTCGCCAGGTGTTGTGGGCGTCTCTGCCCTACCAGTTTTGTTGCCTGCCTGGCTGCGTTGACGTGGCAGTGCTGACATGGGGGCCATCTTCCTCCTGTTCAGCGTGTGAACTCCGTGGGCCTGGAGTTCACTTGTAAGGCTGGTTATCCGACCATCGAGATGGTGATGTGTGACATGCTTCGTGTCCCGGTGGAAGCTGTTTACGGTGTGGAGCTAGTTACGGGCGTGGGGGAGGACGAGTACCGGGACTTCCTCCGTCGGTACGGGGGGCGTACGTTGCCGTTGCCAGACGATGCCGGCTCTGTGGCGATTTCGGACCGCAGTGGTGCCCTGACTTATGTCAGTGTCCATGGTGCGCCCCTGGAGTTCCCTGATGACCTCCTCCGGCGTTACTTCGGGGGTTTTGGTACTGTTGTCAGCGTGCGGGTGAACACGCTCTCCTCGGGGCGGTATGCTGGGAGGCGTACAAACATTCCCACGTTGGGGATGCGCCTGCGGTCGGATATACCTTCTTCTGTCCGGCTTATGGGGTACTACGTCCGGGTGTATTATGGCCGGCAGCCTCGTACCTGTTTCCGGTGTGGCCTGTTGGGGCATCAGGCTGCCGGGTGCTCTGCGGCCCCTGCTGCTCCTGTCAACTTGTTCCGCGACGAGGATTTCCCGCCGCTCCCTCTGGCGGCAGTCTCCGGTGATGTTGATGAGGTGGTGCGCGTCCCGTCTGCTGCTGCAGCTTCCCCGGCTGCGCCTGCCGTTCCTCCGGTTGTTGCCGTCCCTCCTCCGGTTGTTGCCGTCCCTCCTCCGGTTGTTGCCGTCCCTCCTCCGGTTGTTGCCGTCCCTCCTCCGGTTGTTGCCGTCCCTCCTCCGGTTGTTGCCGTCCCTCCTCCGGTTGTTTGCCGTCCCTCCTCCGGTTGTTGCCGTCCCTCCTCCGGTTGTTGCCGTCCCTCCTCCGGTTCTTGAGGTACCGTCGGTTGGTCTGCCTGATCCTGTCGCTGTCCCAGCTGCTCCCGTGGCCCTCCCTGGAGCTCCCTGTGTGACGTCACTGTCTTCTCCCTCGTCTTCTGATGCTGCGTCTGGCCCTGTGTCCGTGACTCGGGTCCCGGATGTGCTGGGTGCTGGGGTGACTGCGGAGCCTCCTGCTGTGTGTGGCCCGGTTCCCCATGTGGTAGAGGCTGCTGCCGTCCTGGCGTCGGTTCCTTCGGCGCGTGGTACCCGTGTTTCTGGGTCACTTACCGGCTCGGACGATATCCGGCCGGTGCCCAAACGTTCCCGGCGTTCGCCTTCTGCCTGGGCCGACGTTGGTGACTTCAGTGACTGTGGGGCTTCAGATGTTGACAGTGTGGATACGGATGCGTCGATGTCTCCGCGGTTCGTGGTGGCGGAGGTCCATGTGCCTGCCGGTGCTGGTGCCTGTGTCTCGGACGTGCCTTCGGATCTTTCTCCGCCGGGGGACTCTCCACAGTGGGGGGTGGTGGCTCCCGCTGCCAGGGATGGTGTGGACTCTGGTGCTGGGCGTGGCCTGGTGGTGACGTTACGGAAGGATGCGTGCCGTCCGGGTTCCCTGCTGTCGTCTGGTGGTGTGCCCGGGGCCGCGGGTACCCCTGTGGTGCGGGTGCTCGTTGGGGCCCTGGGGGACGTGTTGCCGGCGTCTGTGATGCCACCGGGTCACTGGTCGAAGATTGCCGAGTTACTGCTGTCTGACGGACCGGAGTGCTTTCGTGGTGGGCAAGTTCCCTTCCTGTGGGGGCGAGTGGCGACATCTCGCCTCCTGAGTACTACCATCTGGGTCCCCAGTTTGCAGGTGTTTGTTGCCCCGGTTCCGGATGTTATGGCGTCCCCGGTGGATGGACGAGACCCTTGGCAATGGGTGCTCTGGGAGGCGTTCAATGTAAGGTTCCCGCGGGCCAAGTTCCCGGGCAAGTTTGTGCTCTGATTTCTTGTGTGTTTGCTCTATGACGTGCTGTGTGCCCTTCTGGCTGTTTGTTTGCCCTGTTATATTCTGTGCTTCTGCCTCTCCCTTTGTGCGTAGCTTTGTCGTGTGGCATATTAGTTTCTAGTGCTTGGCGTCACTCGTTTCGCGTTTTGGCTTGGCGTTTCGCCTTTTCTGGCTTTGCGATTCATCCTTCACGGGTACGCCGGGGGGCATCCGATCCCACGATCGTCGTCGCCCCTAACTCAACAACAACAACATATATACAGCTTAAACCACGTGGTCTCTCTTCCTTCCAGTCATCTGTAGATATAAACCTACAATTCCTGTATAACAGGCTATGTGTTTTGTTTACATATATGTGTGTGTGTGCGTAACTACCTAAATGTACTTACATGACGAGAGCTACGCTCGTGGTGTCCAGTCTGGATTTATATTACAATAAATGTATAACTTGAGAATAATTTCTGTTTAGGACAAAGGTTCATTTCCCTGTTTGTCAGTAGGCTATCACTGAAACCGTAATATGCTTTCGGACCATCGCAAATACTTATATAACTACCGATGTGGTCTGAGAGGGAGGTTCGTGTATGCTTCCCAGTGTGTACGTGTGGGCGTACATATGTGCGGACGTACGTACGTGCGGGTGTACGTATGTGCGGGCGTACATATGTGCTGGAATGCGTCTATTACGCCCGAGTGTTTATTGATGAACACTCATGGGTTTGGCGGTGCTATGAGTCCATGGAAGGCATGAGTATGTGGGCGGCAGGAGTATGTGGGCGGCATGAGTGTGTTGGCCAAATATGAGTGTGTGTGTATGTGTACCTCACGAGTGTCATGAGGCATAGGAGCGTGGGTGACACAGGCTCGCAGACTGCACATGTGCCTGTGCAGCATACTCATATGGGAAGCATAGACGTGAGGGCAGCATACATGAGGGCTTCATACACACGTCACACACACACCTGCTAGCGGCATACAAGTGTGTGTGAGGCACTCAGATGTAGGGGGGGGGAGGTGAGTGCCACTGGCCTCAGATGGCAGATGAGGAGATATGAGGAAAGGGCAGATGAGTGGGGGGTCCTGGAGTGAAGAGGCAGGTGGATGAGGATGAAAGTGTAGGTGGATGAGGGGGAAGGGGAGGGGGTGAGGGGAAACTACTGTGGACCCTCTCACCTGCTGACATTTCACACCAACCTCCACCCACTCACTCACCCCTCTCACAGTCCATTCACTCTCACTCACCCTCTCTTACAGTCCAATCACTCTCACTCACCCTCTCTCACAGTCACTCACTCTCACCCTCACAGTTCACTCACTCTCACTCACCCTCTCTTGCAGTCCAATCACTCTCACTCACCCTCTCTCACAGTCACTCACTCTCACCCTCACAGTTCACTCACTCTCACTCACCCTCTCTCACAGTCACTCACTCTCACTCAACCCTCTTACAGTTCACTCACTCTCACCCTCACAGTTCACTCACTCTCACTCACCCCCCAAAACCACATATTTCTAAACACGCAGCCTCATATGCCTCATATTTTCACGCTAAAGCTGTTTTTGCTCCTTCACGCTAAAGCTGTTTTTGCTCCTTCACGCTAAAGCTGTTTTTGCTCCTTCACGCTAAAGCTGTTTTTGCTCCTTCACGCTAAAGCTGTTTTTGTTTCTTGACGCTGAAGCTGTCTTTGTTTCTTGACGCTGAAGCTGTTTCTTCACGCTAAAGCTGTTTTTGTTTCTTGGCGCTGAAGCTGTTTTTGTTTCTTCATGCTAAAGCTGTTTTTGTTCCTTCACGCTAAAGCTGCTTTTGTTCCTTCATGCTAAAGCTGTTTTTGCTCCTTCATGCTAAAGCTGTTTTTGCTCCTTCACGCTGAAGCTGTTTTTGCTCCTTCATGCTAAAGCTGTTTTTGCTCCTTCATGCTAAAGCTGTTTTTGTTCCTTCACGCTGAAGCTGTTTTTGTTTCTTCATGCTAAAGCTGTTTTTGTTCCTTCACGCTAAAGCTGCTTTTGTTCCTTCACGCTGAAGCTGTTTTTGCTCCTTCACGCTGAAGCTGTTTTTGCTCCTTCATGCTAAAGCTGTTTTTGCTCCTTTATGTTAAAGCTGTTTTTGTTTCTTGACGCTGAAGCTGTTTTTGTTCCTTCATGTTAAAGCTGTTTTTGTTTCTTGACGCTGAAGCTGTTTTTGTTTCTTGACGCTGAAGCTGTTTTTGTTTCTTGACGCTGAAGCTGTTTTTGTTTCTTGACGCTGAAGCTGTTTTTGTTTCTTGACGCTGAAGCTGTTTTTGTTTCTTGACGCTGAACCTGTTTTTGGTTCTTCACGCTGAAGCAGTCTTTGTTTCTTGACGCTGAAGCTGTTTTTGTTTCTTGACGCTGAAGCTGTTTTTGTTTCTTGACGCTGAAGCTGTTTTTGTTTCTTGACGCTGAAGCTGTTTTTGTTTCTTGACGCTGAAGCTGTTTTTGTTTCTTGACGCTGAAGCTGTTTTTGTTTCTTGACGCTGAAGCTGTTTTTGGTTCTTCACGCTGAAGCAGTCTTTGTTTCTTGACGCTGAAGCTGTTTTTGTTTCTTGACGCTGAAGCTGTTTTTGTTTCTTGACGCTGAAGCTGTTTTTGTTTCTTGACGCTGAAGCTGTTTTTGTTTCTTGACGCTGAAGCTGTTTTTGTTTCTTGACGCTGAAGCTGTTTCTTCACGCTAAAACAGTCTGTGTCTCACCCTAATATTTGTTTTGTATAACCTTTTACTTGCAAATGCTACCAATAATTAAGTCTTAATTTCCTTCAAATATATGTTTTTAAGCAATGATTATTATGCATGGCAATGGGGAAAAAGTATGGCAATAGGGTAAAAAAGTATGGCAATAGGGTAAAAAAAGTATGGCAATAGGGTAAAAAAAGTATGGCAATAGGGTAAAAAAAGTATGGCAATAGGGTAAAAAAAGTATGGCAATAGGGTAAAAACAAGTATGGCAATAGGGTAAAAAAGTATGGCAATGGGGGTAAAAAAGTATGGCAATAGGGTAAAAAAGTATGGCAATGGGGGTAAAAAAGTATGGCAATGGGGCTCAAAATGCATGTGAATGGGTAAAACAGTGTTGCTAAACTCATGGCAATGTTGCAAACAATTATACTAAGATGGTTTTATGCTGTTGCATCTGCCACGAGCTGTGTTGCCCTCAGCCTGGACCTGCGGGGGGGGGAGTCTTTAAGGTCACTAAGACAGTCTTTACTAAGTCTTGGATGGACGGTGTCCAGTTCAGCCTTAAGTGAGTCAGCCTTTTGGATGACGCCAGCAGCCAGTGAGTCATATTAGAGTCGTAGATTAACGCCCATACGCACACACACAGAGCCGGTGGCCAAGTGGACAGCACGCTGGACACGTGATCGTGTGGTTACGGGTTCGATCCCGGGCGCCGGCGAGAAACGATGGGCAGAATTTCTTTTACCCTGAATGCCTCTGTTACCTAGCAGTAAATAGGTACCTGGGAGTTAGACAGCTGCTACGGGCTGCTTCTTGTGTGTGTGTGTGTGTGTGTGTGTGTGTGTGTGTGTACTCACCTAGTTGTGTTTGCGGTGGTTGAGCTCTGGCTCTTTGGTCCCGCCTCTCAACCGTCAATCAACAGGTGTACAGAATCCTGAGCCTATTGGGCTCTATCATATCTACACTTGAAACTGTGTATGGAGTCAGCCTCCACCACAACACTTCCTAATGCATTCCATTTGTCAACCACTCTGACACTAAAAAAGTTCTTTCAAATATCTCTGTGGCTCATTTGGGCACTCAGTTTCCACCTGTGTCCCCTTGTGCTAAATAGACTGTCTTTATCAACCCTATCAATTCCCTTCAGAATCTTAAATGTGGTGATCATGTCCCCCCTAACTCTTCTGTCTTCCAGCGAAGTGAGGTTAAATTCCCATAGTCTCTCCTCGTAGCTCATACCTCACAGCTCGGGTACTAGTCTGGTGGCAAACCTTTGAACCTTTTCCAGTTTAGTCTTATCCTTCACTAGATATGGACTCCATGCTGGGGCTGCATACTCCAGGATTGGCCTGACTTATGTGGTATACAAAGTTCTGAATGATTCTTTACACAAGTTTGTGAATGCCGTTCGTATGTTGGCCAGCCTGGCATATGCCGCTGATGTTATCCTCTTGATATGTGCTGCAGGAGACAGGTCTGGCGTGATATCAACCCCTAAGTCTTTTTCCTTCTTTGACTTCTGAAGAATTTCCTCTCCCAGATGATACCTTGTATCTGGCCTCCTGCTCCCTACACCTATTTCCATTACATTACATTTGGTTGGGTTAAACTCTAACAACCATTTGTTCGACCATTCCTTCAGCTTGTCTAGGTCTTCTTGAAACCTCAAACAGTCCTCTTCGGTTTTAATCCTTCTCATAATTTTAGCAGCGTCCGCAAACATTGAGAGAAATGAATCGATACCCTCCGGGAGATCATTTACATATATCAGAAACAAGATAGGACCGAGTACAGAGCCCTGTGGGACTCCACTGGTGACTTCACGCCAATCGGAGGTCTCACCCCCTCACCGTAACTCTCTGCTTCCTATTGCTTAGATACTCCCTTATCCACTGGAGCACCTTACCAGCTACACCTGCCTGTCTCTCCAGCTTATGTACCAGCCTCTTATGCGCACACACACACACACACAGTGTTGGAAGACAGAAGAGTTAGGGGGGACATGATCACCACATTCAAGATTCTGAAGGGAATTGATAAGGTAGATAAAGACGGTCTATTTAGCACAAGGGGAACAAGCACAAGGGGACACAGGTGGAAACTGAGTGCCCAAATGAGCCACAGAGATATTTGAAAGAACTTGTTTAGTGTCAGAGTGGTTGACAAATGGAATGCATTAGGGGGTGATGTGGTGGAGGCTGACTCCATACACAGTTTCAAGTGTAGATATGATAGAGCCCAATAGGCTCAGGAATCTGTACACCTGTTGATTGACGGTTGAGAGGCGGGACCAAAGAGCCAGAGCTCAACCCCCGCAAACACAACTAGGTGAGTACAACTAGGTGAGTACACACACACACACACACACACACACACACACACACACACACACACACACACACACACACACACACACACACACACACACACGTCAGTTAGCCTAAATTCTCCAATATTCATTCATAAAACTGCCTCACGGGACTGCAACCTTATCAAACAAAGCTGTCTGGTATTTCTAACTGTCAACACAAATTAACAACTTAACATCTCAATCATTGCAACTGTTGATAAATAGACACTAACTAACCTTGCTATGAGATATAAATACAAGTGCCAAATTTGATTCAGAAGGCAACTCCAGCGTGGCCTAGTCGGATAGAACAAGTTCCTAATCCGGATAGATCTGCGTTCGAGCCTGTCGGAACGGTTGCAAGTACAGGGCACAGATTTCTCTGTGTGTCCCCTCCTGTAGGAGCATCAGTTTCGATAGATTCTCTGGATAGCCGAAGATTGATTGACCGACTCCTTGGAATGTGGGGAAGGGTTGAAGTCCGGGGGGCCACGGACGGATACCTGGATCCACTGACCTCGGGCAGGTCTTTCAATCCACCTGGATTTCAGGTGGGGAGAAGGGAGGCAATTTGGGTCGACACAAATAGCTTCCTGGACCCAAAACCCCTTGGATACACGGACACGGACACTCACACGGACACGCACACGGACACTCATGGACTCTGACACGAACCGAAGGTTCGTGTCAGATAATAAGAAGGGAGTTGACAATAAGATATATATGATATGATAATAAGATATGATAATAAGAAGAGAGATAAGGTTGTATAATAATAATATAATATATAATAATAATAATATAATAACATAATTAGGTTGGTTAGGTTGCTCAGGTTAGGTTGCTCAGGTTAGGTTGCTCAGGTTCGGTTTCTCAGGTTCGGTTGCTCAGGTTAGGTTGCTCAGGTTAGGTTGCTCAGGTTAGGTTGCTCAGGTTAGGTTGCTCAGGTTCGGTTGCTCAGGTTCGGTTGCTCAGGTTAGGTTGCTCAGGTTCGGTTGCTCAGGTTAAGTTGCTCAGGTTCGGTTGCTCAGTTTCGATAGATTCTCTGGATAGCCGAAGATTGATTGCTCAGGTTCGGTTGCTCAGGTTAGGTTGCTCAGGTTCGGTTGCTCAGGTTAGGTTGGTTAGGTTAGGTTGCTCAGGTTAGGTTGCTCAGGTTAGGTTGCTCAGGTTAGGTTGCTCAGGTTCGGTTGCTCAGGTTAGGTTGCTCAGGTTAGGTTGCTCAGGTTAGGTTGCTCAGGTTAGGTTGCTCAGGTTAGGTTGCTCAGGTTCGGTTTCTCAGGTTCGGTTGCTCAGGTTAGGTTGCTCAGGTTAGGTTGCTCAGGTTAGGTTGCTCAGGTTCGGTTGCTCAGGTTAAGTTGCTCAGGTTCGGTTGCTCAGGTTAGGTTGCTCAGGTTCGGTTGCTCAGGTTAGGTTGCTCAGGTTCGGTTGCTCAGGTTAGGTTGGTTAGGTTAGGTTAGGTTGCTCAGGTTAGGTTGCTCAGGTTAGGTTGCTCAGGTTCGGTTGCTCAGGTTAGGTTGCTCAGGTTCGGTTGCTCAGGTTCGGTTGCTCAGGTTAGGTTGCTCAGGTTCGGTTGCTCAGGTTAGGTTGGTTAGGTTAGGTTAGGTTGCTCAGGTTAGGTTGCTCAGGTTAGGTTGCTCAGGTTCGGTTGCTCAGGTTAGGTTGCTCAGGTTCGGTTGCTCAGGTTAAGTTGCTCAGGTTCGGTTGCTCAGGTTAGGTTGCTCAGGTTAGGTTGCTCAGGTTAGGTTGCTCAGGTTAGGTTGCTCAGGTTAGGTTGCTCAGGTTAGGTTGCTCAGGTTAGGTTGCTCAGGTTAGGTTGCTCAGGTTACGTTAGGTTACATTGTTAGGTTAGGTTGGTTGGTTACGTTGGTTGGTTGGTTAGGTTGGATACTTAGGTTGGTTGGTTAGGTTGGTTGGTTAGGTTTCTTTGTTAGGTTAGTTAGGTTGGTTGGATAGCTTAGGTTGGTTGGTTGGTTAGGTTGCTTGGTTAGGTTGCTTGGTTAGGTTAGATAGCTTAGGTTGCTTGGTTAGGTTAGATAGCTTAGGTTGGTTGGTTAGGTTAGATAGCTTATCTATCTTAGTTGGTGGGTTAGGTTAGTTAGGTTGGTTGGTTGGATAGCTTAGGTTGGTTGGTTGGTTGGATAGCTTAGTTAGGTTGGTTACGTTGGTTACGTTGGTTGGTTACGTTGGTTAGGATGGTTGATTACGTTGGTTATGTTGCTTGGTTAGGTTGGTTGATTAGGTTGCTTGGTTAGGTTGGTTGATTAGGTTCTTCGGTTAGGTTGGTTGGTTAGGTTAGATAGCTTAGGTTGGTTGGTTAGGTTAGGTTGCTTAGGTTGGTTGCTTAGGTTGGTTGGTTAGGTTGGTTGGTTAGGTTCCTTGGTTAGGTTGGTTGGTTAGGTTGCTTGGGTAGGTTGGTTGGCTAGGTTAGATAGCTTAGGTTGGTTGGTTAGGTTAGATAGCTTAGGTTGGTTGGTTAGGTTAGATAGCTTACATTGGTTGGTTAGGTTGGTTGGTTAGGTTGCTTGGTTAGGTTGGTTGGTTAGGTTGGTTGGTTAGGTAGGTTGGCTAGGTTAGATAGCTTAGATTGGTTGGTTAGGTTAGATAGCTTAGGTTGGTTGGTTAGGTTAGATAGCTTAGGTTGGTTGGTTAGGTTGGTTGGTTAGGTTAGATAGTTTACATTGGTTGGTTAGGTTGGTTGGTTAGGTTGCTTGGTTAGGTTGGTTGGTTAGGTTGGTTGGTTAGGATGCTTGGTTAGGTTAGATAGCTTAAGTTGGTTGGTTAGGTTGGTTGGTTAGGTTAGATTGCTTAGGTTGGTTGGTTAGTTAGGTTGGTTAGGTTGGTTGGTTGGATAGCTTAGGTTGGTTGGTTAGGTTGGTTGGTTAGGTTGGTTTGTTAGGTTGGTTGGTTAGGTTGGTTGGTTAGGTTGGTTGGTTAGGTTAGGTTGGGCTGGTTGGTTAGGTTAGGTTGGTTGGTTTGGTTGGTTGGTTTGGTTGGTTGGTTAGGTTGGTTGGTTAGGTTAGGTTGGTTGGTTAGGTTGCTTGGTTAGGTTGGTTGATTAGGTGCTTTGGTTAGGTTGGTTGGTTAGGTTGGTTGGTTAGGTTAGATAGCTTAGGTTGGTTGGTTAGGTTAGATAGCTTAGGTTAGATAGCTAAGGTTGGTTGGATAGGTTGGTTGGTTAGGTTCCTTGGTTAGGTTGGTTGGTTAGGTTGCTTGGGTAGGTTGCTTGGTTAGGTTAGATAGCTTAGGTTGGTTGGTGAGGTTAGTTAGGTTGGTTGGTTAGGTTAAATAGTTTACGTTGGTTGGTTAGTTAGGTTGGTTGGTTGGTTAGGTTGGTTAGGTTAGGTTGGTTAGGTTGGTTGGTTGGTTAGGTTAGTTTGGTTGGTTAGGTTAGGTTAGTTTGGTTGGTTGGTTAGGTTTGGTTAGGTTGGTTGGTTAGGTTGCTTGGTTAGGTTGGTTGATTAGGTTCTTTGGTTAGGTTGGTTGGTTAGGTTGGTTGGTTAGGTTGCTTGGTTAGGTTGGTTGGTTAGGTTGCTTGGTTAGGTTAGATAGCTTAGGTTGGTTGGTTCGGTTAGATGGTTTAGGTTGTTTGGTTAGGTTAGATAGCTAATGTTGGTTGGATAGGTTGGTTGGATAGTTTGGTTGGTTAGGTTAGATAGCTTAGGTTGTTTGGTTAGGTTGGTTAGTTAGTTAGGTTGGTTTGTTAGGTTTGTTAGGTTGGTTAGGTTGGTTGGTTAGGTTGGTTAGGTTAGGTTGCTTGGTTAGGTTGGCTGGTTAGGTTGGTTGGTTAGGTTCGTTGGTTGGTTAGGTTAGGTTGGTTAGGTTAGGTTAGGTTAGGTTAGGTTGGTTGGTTGGTTAGGTTGGTTGGTTGGTTAGGTTAGGTTGCTTAGGTTGGTTGCTTAGGTTGGTTACATTGGTTAGGTTGGTTGGTTACATTGGTTAGGTTGGTTGGTTACGTTGGTTAGGTTGGTTGGTTAGGTTGGTTGGTTAGGTTGGTTGATTAGGTTGGTTGGTTACGTTGGTTGATTAATTTGGTTGGTTACGTTGGTTGATTAGGTTGGTTGGTTAGGTTGCTTGGTTAGGTTAGATAGGCTACCAACAATTACAGCCCTTTTTCTATTTCTATTTCTACAAACCTAGCCTAAACTAACCTAACTTAACCTGCAAACCTAGCCTATTTCCTAGTCAAAACAAACATAACCTAATCTAAGCTAACCTAACCTAACCTAACGTAACTAACTCCTGGATACCTATTTACTGTTAGGTGAATAGATGTATTCGGTGATAGGAAACGCTACCTACAATTACAGCCCTTCTTCTTTTTCTATTTCTACAAACCTAGCCTATTTCCTAGCCTAAACTAACCTAACCTAAGGTAATCTAACTAACTCCTGGATACCTATTTACTGCTACGTGAACAGAGAAGACACGCTACCAACAATTACTGCCCTATTTCTATTTCAACAAAAATAGCCTATTTCTTAGCCTAAACTAAACTAACCTAATTAAACCTAACCTAACCAAATCTAACCTTACCTATATATATACTTCACTACTCACTATCATCATCACTACCACACTACTCACTAACATCATCACTACCTCACTACTCACCATCATCATCACTACCTCTCTACTCACCATCATCATCACTACCTCTCTACTCACCATCATCATTACCTCACTACTCACCATCATCATCACTACCTCACCATCATCATCACTACCTCACCATCATCATCACTACCTCTCTACTCACCATCATCATCACTACCTCTCTACTCACTAACATCATCACTACCTCTCTACTCACCATCATCATTACCTCACTACTCACCATCATCATCACTACCTCACCATCATCATCACTACCTCACCATCATCATCACTACCTCTCTACTCACCATCATCATCACTACCTCTCTACTCACTAACATCATCACTACCTCTCTACTCACCATCATCATCACTACCACACTACTCACTAACATCATCACTACCTCACTACTCACCATCATCATCACTACCTCTCTACTCACCATCATCATCACTACCTCACTACTCACCATCATCATCACTACCACAATACTCACTAACATCATCACTACCTCACTACTCACCATCATCATCACTACCTCTCTACTCACTAACATCATCACTACCTCTCTACTCACCATCATCATCACTACCTCTCTACTCACCATCATCATCACTACCTCACTACTCACCATCATCATCACTACCACAATACTCACTAACATCATCACTACCTCACTACTCACCATCATCATCACTACCACACTACTCACTAACATCATCACTACCTCACTACTCACCATCATCATCACTACCTCTCTACTCACCATCCTCATCACTACCTCTCTAATCACCATCATCATTACCTCACTACTCACCATCATCATCACTACCTCACCATCATCATCACTACCTCTCTACTCACCATCATCATCACTACCTCTCTACTCACTAACATCATCACTACCACACTACTCGCCATCATCATCATTACCTCACTACTCACCATCATCATCACTACCTCTCTACTCACCATCATCATCACTACCTCTCTACTCACTAACATCATCACTACCACACTACTCGCCATCGTCATCATTACCTCACTACTCACCATCATCAACATTACCTCACTATTCACCATCACTACCACACTACTCACCATCATCACTACCTCACTACTCACCATCATCATCACTACTTCTCTACTCACCACCATCATCATTTCCTCACTACTCACTAACATCATCACTTCCTCACTACTCACCATCATCATCATCATCATCATCATCATCACTACTCACCATTATTACTACCCACCATCATCACTACCACACTACTCATAAACATCATCACTACAACACTACTCACCATCATCACTACCACACTACTCACTATCATCACTACCACACTACTCGGTGAGTAGTGTGGTAGTGATAGTGAGTAGTGATGATGGTGAGTAGTGAGGTAGTGATGATGATGGTGAGTAGTGTGGTAGTGATGATGATGGTGAGTAGTGTGGTAGTGATGATGATAGTGAATAGTGTGGTAGTGATGATGATAGTGAGTAGTGAGGTAGTGATGATGATTATGAAGTGTGGTAGTGATGATGATGGTAAGTAGTGTGGTAGTGATGATGATGGTGAGTAGTGAGGTAGTGATGATGATGGTGAGTAGTGTGGTAGTGATGATGATAGTGAGTAGTGAGGTAGTGATGATGATGGTGAGTAGTGTGGTAGTGATGATGATAGTGAAGTGTGGTAGTGATGATGATGGTGAATAGTGTGGTAGTGATGATGATAGTGAGTAGTGAGGTAGTGATGATGATGGTGAGAAGTGATGATAGTGAGTAGTGTGGTAGTGATGATGGTGAGTAGTGATGATGATAGTGAGTAGTGAGGTAGTGATGATGATGGTGAGTAGTGAGGTAGTGATGATGATGGTGAGTAGTGTGGTAGTGATGATGATGGTGAGTAGTGTGGTAGTGATGATGATAGTGATGTAGTGATGATGATGGTGAGTAGTGAGGTAAAGATGATGATGGTGAGTAGTGTGGTAGTGATGATGATAGTGAATAGTGTGGTAGTGATGATGATAGTGAGTAGTGTAGTAGTGATGATGGTGAATAGTGTGGTAGTGATGATGATGGTGAGAAGTGATAGAAGTGATGATAGTGAGTAGTGATGATGATAGTGAATAGTGTGGTAGTGATGATGATGGTGAGTAGTGTGGTAGTTATTATGATAGTGAGGTAGTGATGGTGATAGTGAGGTAGTGATGATGATAGTGAATAGTGTGGTAGTGATGATGATGGTGAGTAGTGTGGTAGTGATAATGATAGTGAATAGTGTGGTAGTGATGATGATGGTGAGTAGTGATGATGATAGTGAGTAGTGAGGTAGTGATGATGGTGAGTAGTGAGGTAGTGATGATGCTGGTGAGTAGTGAGGTAGTGATGATGATGGTGAGTAGTGTGGTAGTGATGATGATGGTGAGTAGTGTGGTAGTGATGATGAATGTGAGTAGTGATAGAAGTGATGATAGTGAGTAGTGTGGTAGTGATGATGATGGTGAGTAGTGTGGTAGTGATGATGATAGTGAGTAGTGAGGTAGTTATGATGATGGTGAGTAGTGTGGTAGTGATGATGATGGTGAGTAGTGAGGTAGTGATGATGATAGTGAATAGTGTGGTAGTGATGATGATGGTGAGTAGTGTGGTAGTGATGATGATAGTGAGGTAGTGATGCTGATGGTGAGAAGTGATGATAGAGAGTAGTGGTAGTGATGATGGTGAGTAGTGAGGTAGTGATGATAGTGAATAGTATGGTAGTGATGATGGTGAGTAGTGTGGTAGTGATGATGATAGTGAGTAGTGTGGTTAGTGATGTTGATCGTGAGTATTGTAGTAGTGATGATGATAGTGAGTAGTGAGGTAGTGATGATGATGGTGAGTAGTGAGGTAGTGATGATGATGGTGAGTAGTGTGATAGTGATGATGATGGTGAGTAGTGAGGTAGTGATGGTGTTGCTAAGTAGTGTGGTTAGTGATGTTGATCGTGAGTATTGTGGTAGTGATGATGATGGTGAGTATTGTGGTAGTGATGATGGTGAGTAGTGAGGTAGTGATGATGATGGTGAGGTAGTGATGATGATGGTGACGTAGTGATGATGGTGAGGTAGTGATGATGATGGTGAGGTAGTGATGATGGTTAAGAGTAGTGTGGTAGTGATGATGGTGAGTAGTGTGGTAGTGATGATGATGGTGAGGTAGTGATGATGGTTAAGAGTAGTGTGGTAGTGATGATGGTGAGTAGTGTGGTAGTGATGATGTTTATGATTAGTGTGGTAGTGATGATGGTGAGTAGTGTGGTATTGATGATGTTTATGAGTAGTGTGGTAGTGATGATGGTGAGTAGTGATGATGGTGAGTAGTGATGATGATAGTGAGTAGTGAGGAAGTGATGATGTTAGTGAGTAGTGAGGTAGTGATGATGGTGAGTAGTGTGGTATTGATGGTGAGTAGTGAGGTAGTGATGATGGTGAGTAGTGTGGTAGTGATGGTGAGTAGTGAGGTAATGATGATGATGATGATAGTGAGGTAGTGATGATGGTTAGTAGTGAGGTAATGATGATGATGGTGAGTAGAAAGGTAGTGATGATGATGGTGAGTAGAGAGGTAGTGATGATGATGGTGAGTAGTGAGGTAATGATGATGGTGAGTAGAGAGGTAGTGATGATGATGGTGAGTAGAGAGGTAGTGATGATGATGGTGAGTAGTGAGGTAGTGATGATGTTAGTGAGTAGTGTGGTAGTGATGATGATAGTGTTAACTAACCTAACCTTAGGTTAGGTTAGTTTAGGCTAGGAAATAGGCTAGGTTTGTAGAAATAGAAAAAGAAGAAGGGCTGTAATTGTAGGTAGCGTTTCCTATCACCGAATACATCTATTCACCTAACAGTAAATAGGTATCCAGGAGTTAGTTACGTTAGGTTAGGTTAGGTTAGCTTAGATTAGGATATGTTTGTTTTGACTAGGAAATAGGCTAGGTTTGCAGGTTAAGTTAGGTTAGTTTAGGCTAGGTTTGTAGAAATACCTGCCAGACCCCCCACACCAGCCAGACCCCCCACACCAGCCAGACCTCCCACACCAGCCAGACCTCCCACACCAGCCAGACCTCCCACACCAGCCAGACCCCCCACACCAGCCAGACCCCCCACACCAGCCAGACCAGCCACAACAGCAACTGTACCAACAAGTACAGCCACAACAGCAACTGTACCAACAAGTACAGCCACAACAGCAACTGTACCAACAAGTACAGCCACAACAGCAACTGTACCAACAAGTACAGCCACAACAGCAACTGTACCAGCAAACACAG